>NC_045793.1:60503222-60803222 GCF_009873245.2 Balaenoptera musculus | reverse complement strand
CCTGACACCTACAGATCTACTTTTTTTGTCATTCAATAAGGTTTTCTTTATTGGGTCTTGTGCAATTCTTGTTAAGTTTATTCCCAGATATTTTTAATTGTTTCCATTGAGAATGAGATATATTTCCCATTTCTATTTCTAGGTGCTTACTGCTAACACAGAAAAAAAGCTATTTTTTTGTATTTATCAAATATTCAGGCATCTTGTTAAATTTTACTAGCATTTTTACTATAGTCTCTTGGATTTTCTAAACATAAATTCAAAGAATTGGCAAAAAAAGCTAGTTTATTTTCCTTTTCTAATATTTATACTGATTATTCAATGTTCTTGTCTTATTGCATTTGATAATCTGGCTACTGAAAGTGTGGAATCAACAGTATTGGCATCATCTAGGAGCTTATTAAAGATGAAGAATCTCAGCCCCATACCTAGACATACTAAATCATAAGCTGCATTTTAAAGATCCCCAGGTGACTCATGTACACAGTAAAAATTGAGCAATACTGCTATAGAATATTCAAGACAATATTGAATAATAATGATAGTAGCTTGCATTATTTACTGGTTTTAATTGAAATGGGCTCTATGTTTCACCATCTAAGTGATTTTGGTAAATGTTTTTTATAACACAAAAATAATTTTTTCTCTTGCTATCTTAGAATTTTTTATTTAGAATGACTGCTTATTCAGAGTTCTTTTATTATCAAATTTCTTTATATATGATAATATGTCAAATTTCTTTATATATATGATAATATAGTCTTTCTACCTTGATTAAGTTAATATAATTAATTACATCAACAAATGGTTCATTTACACCAACAAAGTTAATGTATCTTTTGATATATTACTGGATCCTATATCTTAATATTTTATTTTAATTTTTTCTTCTATATCCATAAACAACTAGTCTCTATCTTTCTTTATTGGTTTGAGGTATCAAATTGTAGCTGGTTTTATAAAATGATTTGGGAACTATATTTGTCATCTTTGTCAGTAGACAGGAACAATGGTTGGCAAACCTAGTTTGCACATTAGAATTACCTGGGGAGCTTTAGAGAAATATTAATGTTCAGGCCTGTCTCTTAGAGATTCTGATTCAAGTAGTCTGGGACTCACCAGAAAACAGTATTTTTAATTAAATTAAATTTTTAAAAAACAGCTCCACAGGTGATTTTAGTGAGTCTTTAGGACTGAGAAATACTGGTCTAAAATCCTTTAAATAGCTTGACAAGATTAAGTACAATTTAACCATTATCTTGTCAGTGGGTGCTATTTAGTCACCTTCTCAGTTTCTTTTAATGTAATTGTTCCATTAAAATTTCCCATTTCTTTTTAAATGAATTTTAATAAACTTATATCTTGTTCTCTATGAGGTTAAGGACATTTCCTTCTATTCTCATTTTGCTGAGAGTTTTCCTTTTTTTAATCATGAATGGATGTTCAATTTTGTCAAAGGCCTTTTCTGCATCTCTTGAGACGATGATGCAGTTTTACTTCTTTAGTCTGTTAATATGGTGAATTACATTGATTGATTGTGAAATGTTGAACTAGCCTTTCCCTCCCAAGATGAATCCCACTTTATTGTGACATCCTTTTTATACGTTGCTGGATTCTATTTGTTAATGTTTTGTTGAGGGGGGAGATATCAGGAAACTCACCCTTACTGGTCATTCTTCATTTTCCTCCCCATAAGTCTGCTATTGTTACTTCTCAAATTTTTCAGATAGTTGCTTCATTGCTTTTTGTAGTCTATTCAAATTTTCAGTTGGAATCAGTGGAAGAGATAGACTGTGGTAGGCTTACTCCATCTTGACTAGGACCAGAAGTCTGTCACTTTCTTTGGATATTTTTTGTAAACAGTACATCCAATTAGCCTGCTTTTAAATGGAGAATTCAGTCTATTTACATAAAGCTCATATTCTTGATTTTATTTGTTTCATTTTATTTTATTTATTTGTACTTTTTTTGGTCTTCAGATTTTTTCTATTGTTTAATTATTCCCTCCCTCCACAATCTCCTGTTATTTAAAAATGCCATTAGGGACTTCCCTGGTGGTCCAGTGGTTAAGAATCCACCATCCAACATGGGTTTGATCCCTGGTCGAGGAACTAAGATCCCACATGCTGTGGAGCAACTAAGCCCGTGCACCACAACTACAGAGCCCACACGCTCTGGAGCCCATGAGCCACAGTTACAGAGCCCATGCGCTCTGGAGCCTGCATGCCACAACTAGAGAGAAGCTTGCATGCTGCAAGGAAAGATCCCGTGTGCCACAACTAAGACCGGACTAAGCCAAAAAATAAATAAATAGATAAATAAATAAATATTTTAAAAATAATATAAAAATAAATAAATAAAAATGCCATTGTAATTTTTCAATTCATAAATATTCACTTTCCCTTTCCTGGAGGTCATAAGCAAGCACCTTTTACTCAACTATTACACAAAAGTAGATACCAACTGTTTTCTCACCAACAAGGCATTGGTCTTTAATTTCTTTACTCCTTTCTTTAAAGAAATGCTCTTTAGAACACATTTTCTTTTGACACTATTTTCCCCCTCCCAAATGAGTCTTTTCCCATGTTTTTTTTTTCTCTTCCTTTCCTCCTGTTTCTGCCTAGGTTGTACAGAGATTTAGTACTTTGTTTAGTTCCAGACTAGCATTATATTTTGCAGTACATGTCCTCTATTCCAGGATCGTTGTCTTAGCCCTTGCATTATGTATAATGATTATACAGTTAGATAGATGGGAAAATACTTTATCCTCCTTTGCCCCTCCCTATGTCCTCTTCATCTTTCCTTATCTTTGAATCCTCTCTTCTGATTAATTCCATTTTGGTTACCGTCTCTACTCAACTATTTTCCTCAGATTTGATAGAAAGATAATATATTCAGTAACTCTTTATATATTTGCAAACAACTTTTTACATGCCAATAGATGAATCTCAGAAACCTAATGAGCAAAAGAAGCCAGACACAAATGAGCACATGCTGGATGATTCCATCTATAGAAGTTTGAGAACAAACAAAACAGATATATTGATATATGATAGTGATTAGAATAATGGTTACTTTGGGGAGAGGAATGAGGAAGCCTACTGGCGTGCTGGAAATACCTGTTTCTTATTCTCTGTGGTGCTTCCCTGTGTTTATACATATGTAAAAGTCATCAACCTGTATGCTTAAGATCTTTGCACTTTTCTTTCTTTTTTTTTTAAAGGAATTCCTTTATTTTTATTTTTTATTTATTTATTTATTTATTTTTGGCTGTGTTGGGTCTTCGTTTCTGTGCAAGGGCTTTCTCTAGTTGCGGCAAGCGGGGGCCACTCTTCATCGCAGTGCGCGGGCCTCTCACTATCACAGCCTCTCTTGTTGCGGAGCACAAGCTCCAGATGCGCAGGCTCAGTAATTGTGGCTCACGGGCGTAATTGCTCCGCGGCATATGGGATCTTCCCAGACCAGGGCTCGAACCCATGTCCCCTGCATTGGCAGACAGATTCTCAACCACTGCGCCACCAGGGAAGCCTTGCACTTTTCTATATGTGACCTATACCTCAAGAAAAAGAAAAAGTTTAGAGGGGATGAAGAATATTAATAAATTAATAGCTTAACTATAGAAGGAAGTTGAAAAAGAGGACCAAGAATAAGACTTTCTCCCATAAAAAGCACCATACCAAAAACTGTTAAAAGCAATTTCTAGCAAAACTCTCAGGAACGAGTATATTTAATGCTATTTAAAATGTTCTGATTTTTTAAAATAGAGAAATGAAAAGATTCCCAAATAATTTTGCAACATGAAAAGGTGACCTCATATTTTTGCCCTTAAATTGGCCAGAATAAAGAAGCATCAAGTATCCACATTCTAAAGAAAGAAATCTGCAGACAGTTGGAGACATCTGGGCTTGTTAGGAAGTGAACTCGCCCTCCTAAACCCACAGCTCCTTCCACTTCGGGGTGCTAGAATGAGGAAAAAGCTGAAGGCTGCTAGCCTTCTCACTCCCCACCCCCTCACCTCCCTAATCCCCACCCCAGGGCCCTTCAGCAACAGGTTAAGCTGATCTGGATAGAGGGAAGCATATTCAAACAATTAAGAACGTATACAGTCGACATCTATTCTGTGAGCTCAAGTTATTAGAATCCATAGTTACCTAATTATAAGTTCTACCAAAGAGTGGTCACCAAGCAAAGAAGTCAAGAATCCACGAAAAAAATTTTTTAAGTAAAATCTATTCAAAAGCTAGAAATCAATCAGAAAGCATGACATAACCAAGTGCATGCTGCTCTCTGCCAGATGATAAATGTGAATTTTTAAAAAAAAGATCAGTGAGGACAAAATCTGCTTGTGTCAATCCAGGTTGTTCCTCCTATTATAGCAAAAGCATATTTTATAACACACTTATATTTCTTCACTGAGGGCCCACTTTCACTCTTTGTTTTTGACCTCTGTGCAAATGAAAGTTGTGAAGCAGTTATTTCATCTGCTGGAGCTGAGGTGTGTTTGCATTTCCATTCATCTCCTAATTTCTGGGGCTCTGCATTCAGGCGTATGGAGAGAAAACTCTAACAGAGCAGCAGGCCTTGGTCTGAAATCAGCACTTAGAGTATCTGCCCACATAGAAACAGATCTTTTTGTGAGGTTGAATGATGCTGATAAAATAATAGATTGGCCTGCTGTGTGGAAGCTATGTAAAGGCAGCTAATGGGGCTCCCACAGGTCCTGGGAACCCAGCTAGCAGTTACAGCAAGAATCTGATGAAAAAGCAAGATCTAGCTAAGGTGCTATAAGTAAATTAACCCAATACATAAAGGGGTGTGTGTGTGTGTGTGTGTGTGTGCGCGTGCACGCGCTGAGAGGCAAATTAACCATTAACACACACTAGTTTGATCTATCTAGCTTCTGTTGCAAGTTCTAGCACTGTCTAGCACTCCTTTTGGAAACATGCCCCATGTTTCAACAATACTTTTGCTGAGAGAACAGGCTCCCAGGGACATGGGGGTGTGTATGCCATTAAAACCAATCAATTTCATTGTTAAATTTTACAAATATTTCCATGCAATTGTCAACAGAAATATAATTTTCTGAACAATGTCACACAAATAAAACATATCTTGGAAAACACTGCAGAAGTCAAAATGTCCATTTGGAGTTCCCAATCCTTAGACTTCTCTTTGTGATTTCCAGCTCATTTAGCATCTTAGGAACCAAGCAGACATATTCTGCAGCTGGAAAGTACGAAGGCAACTTCAACAAGTCTCACAGGCCAAGGTCATCCTGTGCTTTTTGGCTTTGTCCCTCCTGTCCTGACAGAAAGAATGCACAGGGAATGTCTCATTTGGATTCAGGAGGTGAAGGTGGTCGTGAGAAGAGTTGGTAACCATGCAATGAGTACCCCATCAGCCAAACTAAAGTGTGTGTGTGTGTGTGTGTGTACATGTGCGTGTGTGTGTATGAGAGAAAGGGTGGAAGGGAAACCTGCTCTAAGAGGAAAGAGTAAATAGTTCTTGCTAAGGTATGAATAACTGATAAATACAGTCTCACAGTAAAGCCAAGTCATCACATGTTATTTCTTTTTGTAAGATTTGTAACCACTTCCTAAATCTTCTTCATTTTGACCAAGAGTAGAGTCTTAAGTTAAATGGAAAAAGCTCTAATGCTGGAACACACAATCTTGGGCTTACTGAGCTGATAAGGGAGATTGCCCTTCTGGGAGCCTGGGGAGGTTATACTGTATGGGTTTCCCTGAAAATGCAACTATTGACTCTGTCTTATTTCAAGTCTTTCCAGGACAGAGGAAAGACTTGTGTGCCTCTCTGCTCTCTGTATAAAGAACAAGAATATTAGTGCAAAATTCAACTTCTCAGAGCACCTGTGTTAGGTCCCAAAAGGGTCAAACACTAGGTAGTTGATGAGGCAACCAGGGACAAACTAACAGGCTCTAACACATGCCCCTGGGGTGGCCATGCTGCAATCAGCTCACAAGCCAAAAGAACTTGAGTTTGTCCAAAGCTGAGAACAATAGGGCAGACTGCACAGGCTTGGCCATGCAGAGGCTTTGTGTCATACTCGACATTCCCTCCCTGTGAAAGTCTTGGAAACCTGGGGGACATGAAGAACACTAGCAGTCATCCTAGACACTTGGAACTTGGTCCCTCTCCCACATGCATTTCTTGTCTGGTTGTATCAACAAATGTAGGGTTGAGGAAGGATGTGAATGATGGAAGGAACTTTCCAGATAGGAGCGAGGGAGCAGAGCCCAGCATGTAACTGCCTCTTCTATTACCTGCAGCTTGCTCTCTGAGGTACAACCACATCCTCACCATGTGACCAGCATGACCAAACTCAAATCCTGCCATGGGTGCCTCTAAGCCACATTGGTAGTACTACTTCTTACTTCCAAGCATATCATGCTGCCCCTAGGAGGTATTCAATAAATGTACTGAATGATAATACCCCACCTTGTGGTGTTTCTTATATCTCCTATGTGGCTACATCTTGTTTCCCTAGTAGGATCATAAACAAGGACAGCATGTAACATTTCACCTGCCTTACAGTTCCTCACGGAGCACCATATACAGAGTGCTCTGAGAGACACCAAACCCTTAATACTTTCCTGTGCTTGCATAGATGGGCGTTTTCTATTTATGTCTGTTTCTTTATTTACATTATTCTGTGCAGTGTGGTCTTTTAAACTTTCACCTACAAACAATGACTGCTAGTATAACACTCCAGCCTCTAAATGGAATTAGTTTCCTCGGTTCTGTTGGAGAGCTGCAAGAGACAGAACATATGATCAATTTTATATGATATTTTGATAATTCATATCCTATTACTGAGAAGAATTACCACAAGAAAGGAAAAAAGAGAGACAGAGAGAGAGAGAAAGATATTGTCTTGTAGATAATAAAAAATTTTCACTCATTTCTTACATTTATCCATTTTCAAGGTCACTTTCCATTTTCTTAGTTCTCTTTTCTGAAGTGTTTCTGAGGAAAAATAAAAGACATATTCACCTTTAGGTAGTCTGTTTGGAATTAACTATTCGAAGGGCAACCCAGCAATGCGTGGGCTTTCATAAGTAACATGACCATCCACCACTTTAAGGAAATACAATATAAATAGATAAAGCAGCTAGCAGGTAATTACATGCACTAAAGAAAGATTCTCCACTTTCCAGGGGAGAATTACTGCAAGCTCCTACTTTGCACTGAACATGAATTTCAACTTTTAAATTTTGATTTGCATAAAACTTTTTGTAACAGTGGTGCACTTATAACAAGAATTTCTCCGAATCCTATTACAATGAGGAGAGGGAGGATCTTCCAGTTCTAGGCACTAATCCAGTGAGATTGTATCTGCATTTGAAAGGGTGATGTCAAACCACGCTAAGGCTGTGACCCATGGGGTTGTCAGCCAATCAAAGACTCAGTGTGCAGCTGGGCCAGGTCATTTGTTCTCCCAGATCTTATCAGGCTTGACTCCTTTTCCCATTAGAACTCCTATTTCTCATTTTCGGCTTCAAGTTTCCTCTACTCACAAATACCCACAATAGAAACCAGCTTAACGGTCTTCTAATCCACTGATTTTCAAACTTTTTTTAAATCAGAGAATCCTTTCCTCAAATGAAGGCTCACCCCGAAACCCAAGATGTAAAACAGAGCCACTTGGATGTACTCTGGTCATGGCGCAAAGCCCCACCAGAAGCCCACCTGCTGCATTGACCTGCCTTTCTTAGTAAGGATTTCAAGATGGAAATGCCACTCCCTCCATGTACAAATGGAGAAACTGGAGGTTGGGCTCAGTGTTTCTCAGTGAAGATGTTATTGGCATTTGGGGACAAAAGCAGTCTTTACTGTGTAGGATTGACCTCTGCATGGTAGTCCTTTAACTTCCTCAGCTAAGTGCCTGTTGCCCTCCCATACTTGTGTTGACTAAAATCAGCTACTGAGAGAGAGTCATCTGGTTCCACCTGGGCTGAGAATCACATGGCTCTGAAATGATTTCCCCAGGGTTAGTCAGAGGGGCAAGGCCAGGATGAACCCAGGTATCCTGATTCCCAGTCTATTGTTCTTTCCTCTCCAGCACATGGACTTTCCTGCCAGCAACAATTTTTTCTGTCCCTCACCCCTTTTAAGCTTTGCTCTAACAGTTGGGGCTCCGTCTATTGAAATTCAGCTTCTACTTGTCTGTGAGGCTGCCTTGAACCACTGCCATTGCTGCTCTTAATGTAGAAGCCGGGCAGGCTCTTCCATCTGAGAATGGAGATTAGTGTAGACAAAGAAAAGATATCCCAAGCACTTCTCAGTTCCTAGTGAGCACAAATTTAAGCCCTGGGCCCATGACCAACATAGCTTCTCAGTGAGATGTGAATTGCAATGCACTAGCCCAGATGAACTGATTTTTTTTTAATTGAAATATAGTTGATTTTGTTTGTTGTATATATATAAACATATAAAATGTTTATAATGGAACAGGATAGAAAGCCCAGAGATAAACCCATGCACATATGGTCACCTTATCTTTGATAAAGGAGGCAAGAATATACAATGGAGAAAAGACAGCCTCTTCAATAAGTGGTGCTGGGAAAACTGGACAGCTACATGTAAAAGTATGAAATTAGAACACTCCCTAACACCATACACAAAAATAAACTCAAAATGGATTAAAGACCTAAATGTAAGGCCAGACACTATCAAACTCTTAGAGGAAAGCATAGGCAGAACACTCTATGACATAAATCACAGCAAGATCCTTTTTGACCCACCTCCTAGAGAAATGGAAATAAAAACAAAAATAAACACATGGGACCTAATGAAACTTAAAAGCTTTTGCACAGCAAAGGAAACCATAAACAAGTCGAAAAGACAGCCCTCAGAATGGTAGAAAATATTTGCAAACAAAGCAACTGACAAAGGATTAATCTCCAAAATTTACAAGCAGCTCATGCAGCTCAATATCAAAAAAACAAACAACCCAATCCAAAAATGGGCAGAAGACCTAAATAGACATTTCTCCAAAGAAGATATACAGATTGCCAACAAACACATGAAAGAATGCTCAACATCATTAATCATTAGAGAAATGCAAATCAAAACTACAATGAGATATCATCTCACACCAGTCAGAATGGCCATCATCAAAAACTCTACAAACAATAAATGCTGGAGAGGGTGTGGAGAAAAGGGAACCCTCTTGCACTGTTGGTGGGAATGTAAATTGATGCCGCCACTATGGAGGTCCCTTAAAAACTAAAAATAGAACTACCATACGACCCAGCAATCCCACTACTGGGCATATAGCCTGAGAAAACCATAATTCAAAAAGAGTCATGTACCACAATGTTCATTGCAGCTCTATTTACAATAGCCAGGACATGGAAGTAACCTACATGTCCATCAACAGATGAATGGATAAAGAATATGTGGCACATATATACAATGGAATATTACTCAGCCATAAAAAGAAACGAAATTGAGTTATTTGTAGTGAGGTGGATGGACCTAGAGTCTGTCATACAGAGTGAAGTAAGTCAGAAAGAGAAAAACAAATACAGTATGCTAACACATATATACGGAATCTAAGGAAAAAAAAAAAAAAAGTCATGAAGAGCCTAGGGGCAAGACGGAAATAAAGACACAGACCTACTAGAGGATGTACTTGAGCATATGGGGAGGGGGAAGGGTAAGCTGTGACAAAGTGAGAGAGTGGCATCGACATATATACACTACCAAATGTAAAATAGATAGCTAGTGGGAAGCAGCCTCATAGTACAGGGAGATCAGCTCAGTGCTTTGTGACCACCTAGAGGGGTGCGATAGGGAGGGTGGGAGGGAGGGAGACGCAAAAGGGAAGAGATATGGGAACATATGTATATGTATAACTGATTCACTTTGTTATACAGCAGAAACTAACACACCATTGTAAAGCAATTATACTCCAATAAAGATGTTAAAATAAAAAAAAAAGACACGTGCACCCCAGTGTTCATTGCAGCACTATTTACAATAGCCAGGTCACGGAAGCCACCGAAATGCCCATTGACAGACAAATGGATAAAGAAGTTGTGGTACATATACACAATGGAATATTACTCAGCCATAAAAAGGAACGAAATTGGGTCATTTGTTGAGATGTGGTTGGATCTAGAGACTGTCATACAGAGTGAAGTAAGTCAGAAAGAGAAAAACAAATATCATATATTGACGCATGTATGTGGAACCTAGAAAAATGGTACACTGGTTTGCAGGGCAGAAGTTGAGACACAGATGTAGAGAACAAACGTATGGACACCAAGGGGGGAAAGCCATGGGGGGGTGGGGATGGTGGTGTGCTGAATTGGGCGATTGGGATTGACATGTATACACTGATGTGTATAAAATTGATGACTAATAAGAACCTGCTGTATAAAAAAATAAATAAAATTTAAAAATTAAAAAATAAATTTAGGGCTTCCCTGGTGGCGCAGTGGTTGAGAATCTGCCTGCTAATGCAGGGGACACGGGTTCGAGCCCTGGTCTGGGAAGATCCCACATGCCGCGGGGCGACTAGGCCCGTGAGCCACAACTACTGAGCCTGCACGTCTGGAGCCCGTGCTCCGCAACGGGAGAAGCCGCGATAGTGAGGGGCCCGCGCACCGCGATGAAGAGTGGCCCCCGCTCGCCGCAACTAGAGGAAGCCCTCGCACAGAAACGAAGACCCAACACAGCCATAAATAAATAAATAAATAAATAAATAAATAAATAAAATTAAAAAATAAATAAATAAATAAATTTTAAAAAATGTTTATAAAAAGCATTTTATATGTTGTGTTAGTTTCTGGTACACAGCAAAGTGATTCAGTTTTATATATATAGTCTTTTTCATATTCTTTTCCATTATAGGTTACTACAAGATATTGAATATAGTTCCCTGTGCTATACAGTAGGACCTTGTTGTTCATCTATTTTATTTTATTTTATTTTATTTTATTTTATTTATTTTATTTATTTTTGGTTACTTGCGGGCTTTCTCTAGTTGCGGCGAGCCAGAGCTACTCTTCATTGCGGTGTGCTGGCTTCTCAATGCGGTGGCTTCTCTTGTTGCAAAACACGGGCTCTAGGCACGTGGGCTTCAGTAGCTGCAGCACACGGGCTCAGTAGTTGTGGCACGCGGGTCCTAGAGCGTGTGGGCTTCAGTAGTTGCAGCACGTGGGCTTAGTAGTTGTGGTTCACAGGCTCTAGAACACAGGCTCAGTAGTTGTGGCACATGGGCTTAGTTGCTCCGCAGCATGTGGGATCTTCCCCGACCAGGGATCGAACTTGTGTCCCCTGCATTGGCAGGTGGATTCTTAACCACTGTGCCACCAGGGAAGTCCTGTGTTCATCTATTTTATATATAGTAGTTTGTATCTGCTAATCCCAAACTCCTTATTTATCCCTCCCTGCCCCCTTGATTTTTTTTCTTCTCCCCAAATCATACTGTTTGATTCTAGGTCATCTATATTCTATATAACCTTGATTCTCATAGATCGTCTTTTGGCTGACATTCTCACCAAACAATTCTTACTTCCTCCATTCAGCAGCTGTATGACTTTTTAAAGGATACCTGGCTTTTCTGACCTCAGTTTCCTCATTTACAAACTGGGGAGAAGAGAAAACTTGCAGGATTCTTGCATGGATTCAATGCAATAATGCATGTACAGTCCTTAGCACTACCAGTTGCTTATTAAATGGCTGCTGCCACTGTTCGGATTAACATTGTCACCATTTCCTTGCCTTAGTATAACTTGTTGGGATAAAGTAAATTCCCCTTAGGTAAGCTTCATAAAGTTGTCACTTGGAGGTGGTTGAACACCCAAATTCTAGATTCCCTGCTCAGAGCTTCCCCTCGGCTTTCAAGCTTGCCCAGTAATGTCAGCCTATTTTGGAAGAAAGTGTTAGATTCCCTTCTTCCTCCTGTAGTAAGACAGGTAGACATCCCCATAGTCATCCAGGAGATCTCATTTCCCACTGATACAGGGGTCGGCAAATTTCCAGACCTTTTAAAATGGGTTTTTACTAACAGTCTATCAAGTCTCCAGAGAGAACTATCCTGTCTGAGACAGCCAGGGCTCTTTTTTACCGACAGTTTGAGCTGTGTGCTTGAAATCATTTTTGACAAGAAAAAAACAGGCTCAAGTACAAAGAAATCACGGACCATCCACAGTCACCAATTTTCAGACTTTAAAATCCACACAAGTGCTTAATTATGCCACACAAAAAAAGAATTGTCATGGAAGTTTGTTGTAAATTTTTGTCTTTTGCACTCGGTACTCAAGAATCAGTTGAACAATTTAAAAAATCACAGCTGTTAAGTCAAACTAAACCAAACACACTGTTCTGAAATATTTGCCAAAGGTTGTTTCAGCGTACAATTTGCTTCACTGCATCAATTAGTTTTTGCAAAGTTATATTTGTGTAGAGCATCTGTTAGATACCTGTTTAAAATCTATCCATATGGTTAGTGTTTTAAATGATATATACAGATGTTAAGTGTATATATGAAAAAGTACCCTTTATTGAAAAAATAGTTAAAACCCAATAAATCATAACAAATTCAATATTACATTCCATGTTGGGCTTCTTTGGGTAGATCAGATTCAGCAGCACTTCTTAATAGAAAGCTTTCATGTGTCTCCTAGGAAATTGTGCCCAAGGAAAGACTGGCGCAGTTTCCCTAGCTACATTTCCTTGCTCTTTTTCTCCTCAATGAAACGATAATTATTCAATTAATCTTGTCAACAAGTGGAGGCTGGTTTCATTTCAGTTGTTTACTAATTATTATTGGGTAGATCTTTATATCCTTGAAAATGTTGTCCAATTGCGACAAGCTACTAATGAAGCAAGACTTGGTTAATTAGGTAATAAGAGCAATTAGCTTGTCAGCAGTTAATTCCAACAGTCCCTAGAGAACTGCTACATTTAGGGATATGTATCACAGGAGCTATTGACCTCTAAACCTTCCTCCTTTGCTGTCACTGCAGTTTAATGGAAAGTCATTTATTTTGTCAGGCTAATAACTGAGGTAATGAAGTAGCCTATGGCTCTGGCTTGCTACTCTGTTTTTCTCTTGCTAATTTTAGAAAGTTTAAAAATAGATGAATGGGTCTATTTTGGACATCATTAAAAGAGGAAACCCAAGGTGGGACTTTACAGAATCCATGGAGCACCCGCTGACCACCCCCAAAGCTGTCTGGAGCTCATTAGTCCTTACAGAGCTTTCTCTGCCAAAGAAAAGTTGGTTGTGAAATTTTAAATTCAAAGACTTTTAAAAGCCAAATCAGTTTTGTTTGAAAATTTGATTTAATGGGATGAAGGAGGATAATTCTGGAATTTATTCTCATTTCCATGTTTACTGAAAGAGACTGTCTTTAAAAAGTGATGGAATTAGGTGATTCATTTGTAGCTTTTTGTGTTGCAGGGGAGATGAACGAGGCTAGAATGAGGATTACTTTTCATAATAGATCTTAGAAAATATCTTAGGACAACTTGACAAGCTTGACTTTGCCAAAGAGTAAATTTAATCTAAGATAATATGATTGTTCTAATATCGGACCTTCCATTTTCAGTGTAAATTCTGTGTAGAACATTCCCTCCACCTCTAGACAGTGGCTGAATCTGACTGAGACTGAGACCAAGTCTGAGGCGGAGATATTTTACGGAACCAATTTCTGGTCTCCTCATTCCTACAAAAGGTTGGGACAGGAAAGTGCAAGCCTTTCCTCTCAGAATTCCAGCCACAGGCCCTGGTCTGTCTACCCCATGGCATGTTTCAGAGCTTCACTTACTTCATCTTTATTTTTCTCCTTGGGAGCATTGTGCAAAACTCTTCTAAGCTTAAGCCATTATACCAACTACAAACATATAAAAGGATATAAAACGAACATGAAAGTGGAAACAAAAATGAAGGCAACTAATCCTATCTCATCTCGTAGTTTTCCTGAAGTTGTCACCAATATTAGAGGTAACAGTATGGACCTTGTTGGAATTCAAGGTGCCCAATAAATAGTACTCTCTCTTCCCCTCCTGAGTTCTGAACCAAATAAGAAATAAGTCAAAAGGGTAAGGTGGATTAGAACTAATATTACCTTTATTTTAAATTGATAGAATTCAATTCAGATTTTACTACACTTTCAAGGGAAATTACCTCAATATTTTAAAGAATTAACAAAATTTAATACTGTTTAAAACATCATATTAGAGAACGTGGTTGTTGTAGGAGTATGGCTTCTATCACAGACAGGCAGGCTTCCTAATAGAACTAAACCCCAGATTTAGAAAAACTTACCCACCCGGTGTCTGGACCACATCACCTGGGAAAACTGCTGGCATAAACCAAGAAGCTGAGCCAAAGATGTGCTTCTGCTGGTGGCTGCATGTTAGAGAGGAAAGAGTAGGCTTTACATGTCCAACTTCACTTTCCAAACTCAGGAATAAGATTAAGTCACTCCTCAAGGGAGCAGTAGGAGGGGGCAGGAATACAGGTGCGTTTCCCAAGTAGAATTCCCTCCACTGGAGTAGGGAAGGACTCTTCCTTCCAACAGATGTTATAGATGTAGGTTTTTTTATATGATTCCATTTTGGTAATTCATTAAGAAATTAAGAGTATAGTAAAATTGAAATTAAACCTCATTAATTTAAAAATAAGGTGATTTACAACTTCAAAATGTCAATAAACAAAGAATCTATAAAGCAAATTAACAGTGTCTTTAGAATTTGTGAAGGACCATTTTGATTCCATAAGAGAATATACTTATTTGAAGTCACTTCAAAGTAGTCACGAATTTAAAAGAGACCATCCTAATTATAAAATATTGTTAAATCTGTTAAAGTAACTCATATAGGCATAGGTATGTTGTTCTTACCAGAATAGTGAAAATCCTGAACGGAACTATCTCAATTATTTTATTTTACTTCTTGATATGCACATATTCTACCGACATACTCTACCTTCAGCTTACTGATAAGACTGAAAGGAAAAGGAACTCTGGTTGCCCCATCTTTCCCTTTCCTTCTGTGCCATCATGTTCAGTATAAGTCATTGACACAGAGGGGTAATATGGGGAAGAGAAGATATGATAGGCTTCCCAGGTTGTTTTTGTTTCTTAGAACAACACTGCTGCCTTCTTCTTGTGTATGACACAAGTTCTCTTTTAAACAGAAAGTGTGGTTTGGGGAGCTGTTAGCATACCACCCCGCCCACAAGCTCTACCGCTCAGTCCTTGATGTAACACACTTACCTTATACTTGCTTTGAGTTTCGCTGAACTCCCATGCTGCATGAGTGCACCAGAGTTCCGTGCCCACAGGGCATTGTGAATGCTGCCTACAAATAGGACAGCTAGGAAGGGTGGGACTTACACTGCACATACCCCCTCTGCTCAAATGCATGCTTTATTGTCCCATCAGACTTCATGCATGAAACACAAGTTCAAAGATAAAATTAAGAATTTCAAAACAGAGACAGCAGAGAAATAAAACAAGTGTGGGGCACTTTTGGGCACAGGGCCATGTGCAGTGGCACAGGTCACATACCCATGAAGCCAGCCCTGGAGAGAAGGTTGGACCTAAGGGAATTCAGGCCACAGATTAGCAGCAAGGAAGGCTGAATTCCAGGATAGTGGTCTGAAAGGGGAGGGACAAGTGGTGGAACAACTCCTTATTCTTGTTTTAAGCAACTACTCTCACTTTTGCCAGGATGTTAGAGTACCAACAATAAATGGGCCTTGTACCAACACAACACCAGGCTGGCAAGAGTGTTAGAGGTGACTTACTCCTCAATAAATATGAAGTAATTCTTCTCAAGTTGTTATTCAGAGTTGTACGGACCCAATTTAGCCTTTGTGCTAAATTACGTTACACTATGCACAAAAGTAAGTGAGTTTTTGCTATATTTTTGTGGGCATTTGGCAATAACAAGTCTGGTTAAATAAAAGTTTATTATAATTTCTCAACTGATTTAGTAAAATTGGTATAAATGTGTAGCTTTGGTAAATTAAACAGCTTTCAAAGTCCTTTAAATTCATTACCTTTAGAGTTTACAAAGTGCTTTTACCTACCGAATCCCCCATTTAACCCCCATAATAACCCTGTCAGGTAGAATAGGCAGACATTTTTATGACTGTGAATGGGTGTGTTTACCAGAACTATCAATTGGATTACATGAACCTACATCCCTCCATGGCCTCACCTGTTTGGAAAGGTGGAAGCACTTAATGGAAGGAAATCAGACCATAAGCTAAACAATGAATGACCTAGTGTGACCAGACTCTAAAAGATGAACTGGGCCAATTGGATGTATCTCTCAACAGAGGTAAGGTAATTTGTCAAATACAGACCTCGTTATACAGCTCATACTGAGTCTCAACATTTCTAAAATAGATCTATTGAGACATTTTCTCAAATTGCCCCTTTCTCTGTCTTCTCCATCTCAGTAAAGAGCACTTCCATCCACTTGTGTGTTCAGCCAAAACCCTAGGAGTAATCCTTGAGTCCTAGTCTATCTGCTTCTTTTCAACTCTACTGCCCACCCTCTGGCCCAAGCTACTGTCATCTCTTGCCTAACTTTGCAATATCCTCAAACGTGGTCTGCCTGCTTCCATTCTTGCCCCATTGTAATCCATTCTCCACATGACAGCCATTGTGAGCTTTATAAAATGTAAATAAATCATGTCATTTATATGCTTAAAATTTTTAAGAGGTTCTTCAGAGTCAAGAGCTCATTGTCCTCATACAGACTGAAAGTGAGGGGATGGAAAAAGATATTCCATGCAAATGGAAATCAAAAGAAAGCTGGAGTAGCAATTCTCATATCAGACAAAATAGACTTTAAAATAAAGACTATTGCAAGAGACAAAGAAGGGCACTACATAATGATCAAGGGATCAATCCAAGAAGAAGATATAACAATTGTAAATATTTATACACCCAACATAGGAGCACCTCAATACATAAGGCAAATGCTAACAGCCATAAAAGGGGAAATCGACAGTAACACAGTAATACTAGGGGACTTTTAACACACCACTTTCACCAATGGACAGATCATCCAAAATGAAAATAAATAAGGAAACACAAGCTTTAAATGATGCGTTAAATAAGATGGACTTAATTGATATTTATAGGACATTCCATCCAAAAACAACAGAATACACTTTCTTCTCAAGTGCTCAAGGAACATTCTCCAGGATAGATCATGTCTTGGGTCACAAATCAAGCCTTGGTAAATTTAAGAAAATTGAAATCGTATCAAGTATCTTTTCTGACAACAAGGCTATGAGACTAGATATCAATTACAGGAATAAATCTGTAAAAAATACAAACACATGGAGGCTAAACAATACACTACTTAATAACCAAGAGATCACTGAAGAAATCAAAGAGGAAATCAAAAAATACCTAGAAACAAATGACAATGAAAACACGACGACCCAAAACCTATGGGATGCAGCAAAAGCAGTTTATAGCAATACAATCCTACCTCAAGAAACAAGAAACATTTCAAATAAACAACCTAACCTTACACTTAAAGCAATTAGAGAAAGAAGAACAAAAAAACCCCAAAATTAGCAGAAGGAAAGAAATCATAAAGATCAGATCAGAAATAAATGAAAAAGAAATGAAGGAAACGATAGCAAAGATCAAGAAAACTAAAAGCTGGTTCTTTGAGAAGATAAACAAAATTGATAAACCATTAGCCAGACTCATCAAGAAAAAAAGGGAGAAGACTCAAATCAATAGAATTAGAAATGAAAAAGGAGAAATAACCACTGACAGTGCAGAAATACAAAGGATCATGAGAGATTACTACAAGCAACTATATGCCAGTAAAATGGACAACCTTGCCCAGGAAGAAATGGGCAAATTCTTAGAAAAGCACAACTTTCCGAGACTGAACCAGGAACAAACAGAAAATATAAACAGACCAATCACAAGCACTGAAATTGAAACTGTGATTAAAAATCTTCCAACAAACAAAAGCCCAGGACCAGATGGCTTCACAGGTGAATTCTATCAAACATTTAGAGAAGACCTAACTCCTATGCTTCTCAAACTCTTCCAAAGTATAGCAGAGGGAGGAACACTCCCAAACTCATTCTATGAGGCCACCATCACCCTGATACCAAAACCAGACAAAGATGTCACAAAAAAAGAAAAGTGCAGGCCAATAACAGTAATGGACATAGATGCAAAAATCCCCAAAATACTAGCAAACAGAATCCAACAGCACATGAAAAGGATCATACACCATGATCAAGTGGGGTTTATCCCAACGACCTAAATGTAAGGCCAGACAGTATAAAAGTCTTAGAGGAAAACAGGCAGAACACTCTATGACATAAATCACAGCAAGATCCTTTTTGACCCACCTTCTAGAGGAATGGAAATAAAAACAAAAATAAACAAATGGGACCTAATGAAACTTAAAAGCTTTTGCACAGCAAAGGAAACCATAAACAAGATGAAAAGACAATCCTCAGAATGGGAGAAAATGTTTGCAAATGAAGCAACTGACAAAGGATTAATCTCCAAAATTTACAAGCAGCTCATGCAGCTCAATATCAAACAAACAACCCAATCCAAAAATGGGCAGAAGACCTAAATAAACATTTCTCCAAAGAAGATATACAGATTGCCAGCAAACACATGAAAGGATGTTCAACATCACTAATCATTAGAGAAATGCAAATCAAAACCAACAATGAGATATCACCTCACACTGGTCAGAATGGCCATCATCAAAAAATCTACAAACAATAAATGCTGGAGAGGGTGTGGAGAAAAGGGAACCCTCTTGCACTGTTGGTGGGAATGTAAATTGGTACAGCCACTATGGAGAACAGTATGGAGGTTCCATAACAAACTAAAAATAGAACTACCATACGACCCAGCAGTCCCATTACTGGGCATATACCCTGAGAAAACCATAATTTAAAAAGAGTCATGTACCACAATGTTCATTGCAGCTCTATTTACAATAGCCAGGACATGGAAGCAACCTAAGTGTCCATTGACAGATGAATGGATAAAGAAGATGTGGCACATATATACAATGGAATATTACTCAGCCATAAAGAGAAACGAAATTGACTTACTTGTAGTGAGGTGGGTGGACCTAGAGTCTGTCATACAGAGTGAAGTAAGTCAGAAAGAGAAAAACAAATACCATATGCTAACACATATATATGAAATTTTTTAAAAAATGGTTCTGAAGAACCTAGGGGCAGGACAGGAATAAAGATGCAGACATAAAGAATGGACTTGAGGACACGGGGAGTGGGAAAGTTAAGCTGGGGTTAAGTGAGAGAGTGGCATGGACATATATACACTACCAAATGTAAAATAGATAGCTAGTGGGAAGCAGCTGCATAGTACAGGGAGATCAGCTCGGTGCTTTGTGTCTACCTAGAGGGGTGGGATAGGGAGGGTGGGAGGGAGACACAGGAGGGAGGGGATATGGGGATATATGTATATGTATAGCTGATTCACTTTGTTATACAGCAGAAACTAACATACCATTGTAAAGCAATTATACTCCACTAAAGATGTTAAAAAAAAAACAGAGAGAAAGACATGGGACACAGTCATGAGCAGATCACTTTCACTGAATTTCCCCTCCAAGATTTACTTAGGAAGGCAGAGTTGTTATTTTGAGGGGCATTGAAGAAAATGGTAACTTTAACATTACCATGGAAGACTGTGTGTGTAAATACTACAAATAATAATTCTGTTTATTAAAGTAAAAAAAAAAAGAGCTCATTGTACTGATTTCCAAAGCTTTGCATTATCTCAAATTTGCATCCCTCTCCAACCTGACTCATACCAATCCCTTTAGCCACACTGACCTTCTGTTAGTACTTGGATCCCATCAAGCTCTCTGTGTCTCAGAGACTTTGCACTTGCTAGTCCCTCTGGCTGGAATATTCTGCCTTCAACTCTTTGCAATGCTTATTTTGAAATCATTTTTAATTTAAATGTCACCTTTTCAAGGAGGGCCTTCACTGATCATCCATCAGAAGTGATTTCCACCCCCATTTATTCTCTATTCAGTTCCTATTATTTCCCATCATAGGTCTTATCACAATCTATCTTATTTATTAGTGTCTTTGCTTGCTTATAGACTTTTTCTCTCATCAAAAAGTACATTTCGGGCTTCCCTGGTGGTGCAGTGGTTGAGAGTCTGCCTGTCAATGCAGGGGACACGGGTTCGAGCCCTGGTCTGGGAAGATCCCACATGCCGTGGAGCAACTAGGCCCGTGTGCCACAGTTACTGAGCCTGCGCGTCTGGAACCTGTGCTCCGCAACAGGAGAGGCCGCGATGGTGAGAGGCCCGCGCACCGCGATGAAGAGTGGCCCCCACTTGCCACAAATGGAGAAAGCCCTCGCACAGAAACGAAGACCCAACACAGCCATAAATTAATTAATTAATTAGTTTTTTTAAAAAAGTACATTTTATTAGGGCAAGGACCTTGCCTATATTGTTTATCACTGTATGCCTAGCACATGGAACAGTACCTGGCACATATGGGGGCTTGATAATGTTTTATTTAAATGAAGAGTAGAGAGGAAGTCAGATGGACATATTAAAGTTGCTGATGTACTTGTATTTGGGGCAACCTTATGTATACTGAAGACTATGTGCAAGCAGAGGAAATAAAAATTATGCATAAGCAAAGGAGAAAGGGGACATGGAAGGGATTGCAGAAATAAGCCAAAATCTGAAAAAGAATGAATATAGACCCCAGAGGTGTCTTCAATGAGAACAATGTCCCAGTTATTAACTCAGGACAGTGGTGTCCTGACAATAAACTGCTTTTGTCAGATACCAACCAATGTCCCAAGTTTTTTAAATTAGAAAACTGAAGGTAATTCTGTAGTCTTGTCTTCTACCACTGTGGTTTTCATCAAAAGTCTTTTAGCTACAAGTAACAGATATATAATTTAAGCTATCAAGAATAAAAAGGGGACTTTTATTGATTCATACAACTAGGAAACCTGCAGACATGGATGATTTCATCTTGGCTGGACCCAGAAGCTCAACTTATGTCATTTTCTCTCTCTCTCTGTCCTTTCTCTATCTCTCTCTGGATGGATAGATAATAGATAAAACATACAGACACACGCACAGATAGACAGAGATATAAATATTCATCCCTATTTCTTAAACTTCCTTCCTTCAGTGCTATGGATTAATTCTCCAACAAGTTCTCACCTTTCCGACGAAAACACAACCATAGTCACACCCAAACTCACATTCTTACAACTCTTCATCAGAAGGAAGAGATACTCTCCCCCAGTGTCCTTAAGTGAATTTCACAGGACTATTACACCTGACAACAAATTTTCTGAAAAAAAAAAAAGAAAGAAATTTTGTTTATGATAGCATCAAAAACAATAAAATACTTAGGATACTTAATACTTAAATACTTAAATACTTAATACTTAAATACTTAAATACTTAATACTTAAATAAGAAGATGAAAGATCTCTACTCTGAAAACTACAAGACATTAATGAAAGAAATTAAAGAAGACACAAATAAATGGAAAGGTATTTCATGTTCATGGACTAGAAGAATGAATGTTGTTAAAATATCAATACTACCAGAAGCCATCAATGCAATCCCTATCAAGACTTCAGTTGGTATTGTTTATAGAAGTAGAAGAAAAAAAAAAAAAACACTCCAAAAATTTATATGGAGCCACAAAAGACTCCAAATAACCAAGAAATCCTGAGAAGGAAGAACAAAGCAGGAGGCACCACACTTCCTGATTTCAAACTGTACTATAAAGTTATAGTCATCAAAACAATATGGTACTGGCATAAAAAACAGGTCAATAGACCAATAGAACAGAATCAAGAGCCCAGAAATAAACCCAAGTTGACTGTATGGTCAACTAATATTTGACAAAGGAGCCAGGAATACGCAATGGAGAAAAGACAGTCTTTTCAATAATAGTGCCGGGATAATTGAATATCCATATGTGAAAGAATGAAACTTGACCCCTATCTTATACCACTCATAAAAATTAACCCAAAATGGATTAAAGACTTAAATGTAAGACCTACAACCATGAAAGACATAGAAGGAAACATGGAACTAAAGCTCCTTGACATGGGTCTTGGTAATAATTTTTTGGATCTGACACATAAAGCACAAGCAACAAAATAAAAAAATAAACAGATGGGACTACATCAGATTAAAAAGCTTCTGCCCAGCAAAAGAAGCCATCAACAAAGTGAAAAGACAACGTACAGATGGGAAAAAATATTTGCAAACCATATATCTGATAAGGGGTTAATATCAAAAATATATAAAGAACTCATTCAGGGACTTCCCTGGTGGTCCAGTCAGTGGTTAAGACTTTGCCTTCCAATGCAGGGGGTGTGGGTTCAATCCCTGATTGGGGAGCTAAGATCCCACATGCCTCGGGGCCAAAAAACCAAAACATAAAATGAAACAATATTGTAACAAATTCAATAAAGACTTTAAAAATGTTCCACATCAAAAAAATCTTAAAAAAAAAAAAAGAACTCATTCAGCTCAATAACAACAACAACAACAAGAAACCAAATAACCCAATTTTTAAAATGGACAAGGGACCTGAATAGACATTTCTCCAAAAAAGATATACAAAAGGCCCACAGATAATTGAAAAGATGCTTAACATCACTAGTCATTAGGGAAATGCAAATTAAAGCCATAATAAGATAACACCTCACTCCTGTTAGAATGGCCATCATCAAAAAGACAAGAGATAACAGATGCTGGCATGAATGTTGAGAAAAGGGAACTCTTGTGCACTGTTGATGGGAATGTATCTTGGTGCAGCCACTATGGAAAACGGTACGAAGTATTCTAAAAAAATTAAAAATAGAACCACCATGTGATCTGGCAACTCCAGTTCTGGGAATATAGCCGAAGGAAATGAAAACACTAACTTGAAAAGATATCTGCACCCCCATGTTCATAGCAACATCGCTTGCAATAGCCAAGACATGGAAACAACCTAAGTGTCCATTGACGGATAAATGGGTAAAGAAGTTGGCGTATATACATACAATGGAATATTATTCAGCTATAAAAAAAAATGACAATATGGATGGATCTTGAAGGCATTATGCTAAGTGAAATAAGTCAGACAGAGAAAGATAAATACTATATGATCTCACTTATATGTGGAACCTAAAAAAGAAACTAAACAAAAAACCAAAGCAAACAAACAAACAAAAAAACCCACACCAAATTTATAGAAAAGAGATCAGATTTGTGGTTACAGAGGCAGAGGGTGGGAGCAGGGGAAATTGGAGGAAGGTGGTCAAAAAGTACAAATTTCCGGTTATAAGTTAAAGAAGTACTAGGGATGTCATGTACAACACGATGACAATAGCTAAGGCTGCTCTGTGATATACAGGAAAGTTGTTAGATAGTAAATCCTACAAGTTCTTATCACAAGGAGAACATTTTTTTCCTTTTATCTTTTCTTCTTTTTATTGTATCTAAATGAGAAGATGGACATAAGCTGACCCTATTGTGGTAATCATTTCACAATATATGTAAATCAAACCATCACGCTATATGCCCTAAATGTATACAGTGGTATAAGTCAATTATTTCTCAATAAAACTGAGGGGAAAATTGCCTGGGTCCAGGAGGCTAAGTCACTGTGAATGGTCATCCTAGATGACCTGTCCAATCCTGTGGCCAGCAAGCCTGGCACAGTGACAACACATGAACCTGGCACAGTGACTAAAAAACACACAAAGCCCACTTGGAATGGGTAAGGTGTGACTTCCCCAAGAGATGCTGGCAGAGAAAAGTAACATATCCTCTGCTACTCTATTCCAGCCCCCTCCCAAATGCCTTTCAATTCCCTGCACACACCATGTTCTTCTATATGATCAGCAATTTGCACATGCCCCTGCCTTGGATTCCCTTCTCTCTTAGCTTCCTGGTGAACTTGAGATGAGATGGTGAATCTCAAAGCACTCCATGCATACCTCCACCACAGCCAGCTCACTGCCCTGGGTTCTTTATCTTTGTTTACATCTGTCTTGCTCAGACTGTGAGCGTCTTGACTTCAAGGACAGTGAGCGGGTGCTCAACAAATAGGTGCTTCACAAGCAAATGGATGTGTGACTATTTCACATTCAAAGGTCCCACAGCTAATGAATTACAGAGCCAAGATTAGAACCCAGTGTACTTCCCTTGGCCCAGAATTCAAAACTTGTGTAGCATTATAATTGTATAAGACTCTTATGAAGAAAAGCTGTAACTTTCTCAGCTCTTGCAGGAAAAGCATTAGTTTGGGCATTAACATTGAGAAAAAGAAAAACAACTCTCCACTGAATAAATAAATACAAAAGGCCTTAGAATGTTTTGCTGAAGTAAATTGTATTATTGGAGTTGTGATAACTCAGGAAACTTTTCTAAGTTCTTTTCACAGCCCTTCCAACAGTCAGTATTTCTTGTAAACGTTTATCCAGTGAGCACTTATTTAATGGATACTAAATAGGACTCTGATTGTACTGGTGACTGGGGACAAAAAGATAAGCAAGGCATCCCCTGCCATTGAGGAGACACAGTCAATGAAGAAATCAGACACAGCAGCCTATATGATCCTTTAACATCAGGTAAATCATGTCACTCTTGTGTTCAAAACCGCCCCCTAGTTTTCCTGCTCATTTGTGGTTACCTCCAGACTCCTTACCATGACCTACAAGACCCTCACAGCATGGCCTCCCCCTACCTTTCTGACCTCATCTCCCACCACTCTAGCACAACCAGCTTTCTGCCTCAAGTCCTTGAACTCTTCCTCTGCCTGAAATGTCCTTCCCCAGGTATCCACAGTTAAGTCCCTTACTTCCTTTATAGTTCTCCTCAAACGTCTTCTTATCAAAAAGGGCTTTCCTGACCAGACTCCCCATCACCCAGTTCCCAACATCATTCTCTAACCCTGCACCTGGTTTTCTTTATATTCAAGCACTTACTACTAACTGACATATGTTTATTTTTTTATGTTAGCGCTCTCTCTCTCTCTCTCACACACACACGATTGTAAGCTTCATTAAATAGGAATTTGCTGTTTTATTCATATTCAACAAATAGTTGAGTGACTGAATGAATGAATACCGAATATTTTTTATTTTATTGAAGTATAGTTGATTTACAATGTTGTGTTAATTTCTGTTGTACAGAAAAGTATTCAGTTATACATATATATATATTCTTTTTCATATCCTTTTCCATTATGATTTATTATAGGATACTGAATATAGGTCCCTGTGCTATACAGTAGGACCTTGTTGTTTATCCATTCTATATATAATAGTTTGCATCTGCTAATCCAAACTCCCAATCCATCCCTCTCCCAACCCCCTCCCCCTTGGCATCCACAAATCTGTTCTCTATGTCTGTGAGTCTGTTTCTGTTTCGTAGATAAGTTCACTTGTGTTGTATTTTAGATTTCACGTATAAGTGATATCATATGGTATTTGTCTTTCTCTTTCTGACTTACTTCACTCAGTCTGAGAATCTCTAGGTCCATCCATTAGCTGCAAATGGCATTTATTCTTTTTCATGGCTGAGTAATATTCCATTTTATATATATATATATATATATATATATATATATATATATATATATATATATACACACACACACACATACATATATCACATCTTCTTTATCCATTCATCTGTCAATGGACATGTAGGTTGCTTCCATGTCTTGGCTATTGTAAATAGTGCTGCTATGAACATAAGGGTACCTATATCTTTTTGAATTATAGTTTTTTCCAGATATATGCCCAGCAGTGGGATTGCTAGATCATATGGCAACTCTATTTTTAGTTTTTTGAGGAACCTCCATACTGTTTTCCATAGTGGCTATAGCAATTTCCATTCCTACCAACAGTGTAGGAGGGTTCCCTTTTCTTCACACCCTCTCCAGTGTTTGTTATTTGTAGACTTTTTGATGATGGCCATTCTGACTGGTGTGAGGTGATACCTCATTGTAGTTTTGATTTACATTTCTTTAATAATTAGCGGTGATGAGCATCTTGTCATGTGCCTATTGGCCATCTGTATGTCTTCTTTGGAGAAATGTCTATTTAGGTCTTCTGCTTATTTTTGATTGGGTTTTTCTGTTGTTGTTATTGAGTTGTATGAGCTGTTTGTACAATTTATTTTGGAAGTTAAGCCCTTGTTGGTCATATCATTTGCAAATATTTTTCTCCCAGTCTGTAGGTTGTCTTTTCGTTTTGTTTATGGTTTCCTTTACTGCACAAAAGTTTATAAATTTGATTAGATTGCATTTGTTTCTTTTTGCTTTTATTTCTATTGCCTTGGGAGACTGACCTAAGAAAACATTGGTACGATTTATGTCAGAGAATATTTTGCCTATGTTCTCTTCTAGTTTTATGGTGTCATGTCTTATATTTAAGTCTTTAAGCCATTTTTGAGTTTATTTTTGCATATGGTTTGAGGGTATGTTCTAACTTCATTGATTTACATGCAGCTGTCAAGCTTTCCCAACACCACTTGCTGAAGAGATTATCTTTTCCTTATTGTATATTCTTGTCTCCTTTGTTGAAGATTAACTGACCGTAGGTGTGCTCTCTATTGTGTTCCATTGATCCATATGTATATTTTTGTGCCAATACCATGCTGTTTTAATTACTGTAGCTTTGTAGTATTGTCTGAAGTCTGGAATACCCAGTATTTTAATACAAACGCTTTCAAAATACACTGTACTCAATTATAACAATCATTCTCTTAAACTGCACTGATGATAACTCTTACTAATGAGAACTGAATTCCAATGTTTAGGCTAGGACCAGGCTCCAGTTGATGAGGTATTTCTTATTTCTAGTGAACCATTAAACGCAAGACACTGGATCAGATGTTGAGAACGGCACAAATGGGGTTAAAATAAGATTCAGAATTTAGGAGACTTTGGTCCAGTAGAAGAGAGAAAATCCATCTCTGATCATACAAATGCAGTCAGTAATAGGAGTCTAAAGACAGAGCATGTCATGAAGTCTCAGAAGAGAGAAAGAGAATTCTTGTTGGGAGGATCAGAGGAGACCTGAAGGAAGAACTGATGTTTCACTTAGGCATTGAAGAATAGGTAGACACATGAGAATGACAACTGCCCACAGAAGAGACACAGAAAACAAAGCCATGGGAGCATAAGAGAAAGTCTAGTCTTCCTTGACTCACACTAATGGGAGTAGAGGATATAAAGATACAATGATCCTTTGAGATCATAGAAACCTGTGACTATGCTGAATAGTTTGCAGAGATGGGCCTCATGGACAAATCTAACATTTTAAAAACTGGTTCTTTAGCAAAATTGAAATATCAATACTTACTTATCAGAGTTCTAACAAAATAACATATTTGAAAGCCCTGCCACATACTATATTTCATTAATCCTGGTTTTTGTTTGTTTATTATTCAGAAGACATTGTCTATTTATGGAAACAATTTGAACAAAGAAATGACATAATCAGAGCTTTTTCTTTTTTTTTTATTTTATATATATTTTTTTATTGAAGTATAGTTGATTTACAGTGTTGTGTTAGTTTCCGGTGTAGAGCACGGTGATTCAGTTATACACACACGCACATTATTTTTCAGATTCTGAGAAATGTACTTTTGAATTACTGGGGCAGTTCTAACAAATTTTACCCAGATTTTCTAGAGTTTTCGGTTAACTGGATTGAATTTGTCACAGCCTCGTGGATGGCGGATAGATGAAGTTTTGTTATGTTCCCCCAAGCAGCACAGCCCACTCATCCACTGTCTAACTCTAGAGCAGGTCAGCTGTTTCTTAAAAAGCTGGAAGTCAGTATTTTCGGCTTTGCAGGCTGCTGGTCTCATCACAAGGACTCAGCTCCGCTCTGGGTGATACATCTTCGGACCTGCAGCAAGTGCGAGGCCAGGGCTGTGGTCCAGCAAGGGGCTTCCGGTCATGGCTGTATTGCTGTCTCCTGCTCCTAGGGAGGTGCTATTCAGTAGGAAGATAATACGAGCCACCCATGTAATGGTACCCTTTCCAGTAGGCACTTTAAAAGCAAAAAGAAAGAAGTGGAATTAATTCTTTTTTTTTCTTTTTTTTTTTTTTTTTCACACACACACACACTGTATTTTATTTTTACAAGAGATAAATAGACTGACACCAAGCATTGTACATGGATGACCACAACAAAAGCAACAATGATTGCAATTACCAAACATGAAACACACTCATACTATGTCATAATATTGACATTCAGTCCAGTAATCCTCCACTGTAACAGCTCCTTTACTTTGCAGTGAAAATTGATTTGTATATTCTTTGCCTCTGAGTCCTTGTGGGATTTTTTTTTTTTAATTCAGACAGAAAGTCACAAAAATTATACTCATCCTCATCAGTTCACTCAGTCCCATGTAATTAATTTTTTTTTTCATCTTGATCTTTTGTTAGCACTTTTATGAGTTCATCAGTTTTTCATTAGAGTTCTGAAAATGCTTATTCATTCAGTTCAGCAGTACAGTCAGTTACCAGAAACCTGTACTTGTCAGAGTCTTTTCCATGAATTTCTTGAAGATGAAACCCTTTTATAGGAACATATTTGCAAAATCATCAGAGTACACCCAGAACTGTCTGTAAATGACAAAAGACTTAAAAATGACCACGGTTAAAGATTTGATGAAAGTTCATAATAATGCAGTTGACAAGAAAATTAGTTATTTCTGAGATATACATTTTAAAGTAATAACTAGGATTATTACTTATAACATTATACCAGAACATATAAGATTTTTAGAAATTTCATGTAATGTCTGAAACATTTATATTAACATATTTCCATACATATTTCCATACAAATACAAATATAGGATTTTTAGAAATTTCATGTAATGTCTGAAACATTTATATTAACATATTTCCATACAAATAACCCAATGAAAGTTTAGTATTAGTTGTTTTGTTTGTTTTTTTATACTGCAGGTTCTTATTAGGCATCAATTTTATACACATCAGTGTATACATGTCAATCCCAATCGCCCAATTCAGCACACCACCATCCCCACCTCAAGAGCTTTTTCTTACTATCAAATTACCTGAGAGATCTGGTACAATTTGGTCCTCCCTTGATCAGATGTTTTTGAAATGCCAAACTCAATTTCCTATTCCCCTACATGTCAACCAAAGACATAATGATAACATTAGCCTCTTCTTCATATGCAAATGGACATTCAAAAATTTTTTGGAAAAAGTTATGAGGTGGTAAAACCAGACTGCCTGGGTTCGATGCTGCCTCTTCCATGCAATAACTGTGTGACCTTGCCCAGGACACTTGACTTCTCCATGCCTAGTGGTTGGTGCTGTGAGAATTAAATAAGATAATGTGTATCAAGTACTTAGCACAGAGCCTGGCATATAGCAAATGGTCAATAAATATTAGTTATTGTGATGCCATTGATGTTCTCTTAGATGCTAATTAGATAAGGATATAAAATTTAGTAATTTGGTTTTTATGATTTTTATTACTAATACAAGCTATAAAAATTGGAGGTTTGAACAGTAGGATGCACCTAAGTTTGAAAGATATGAAAAATTGGACTTCATCAAAATTAAAGACCTTTGTGTATCAAAGGACATTATCAAGAAAATGAAAAGACAACCTATAGAATGGGAGAAGATATTTGCAAACCATATATCTGATAAGGGTCTAATATCCAGAATATATAAAGAACTCTTACAACTCAACAACAAAAAGATAAACAATTCAATTTTTAAATGGACATTAAAAATTGACATTAACAGACATTACTCCAAAGAAGATATACAAATGGCCAATAAGCACATGAAAAGATGATCAACATCATTAATCATTAGAGAAATGCAACTCAAAACCGTAATGAGATACTGCTTCACAGCCACTAGGATGGCTATAATTTAAAAAAAACAGAAATAACAAGTGTTAGTGAGGATGTACCTTGCTGGGGTTGATATAAGATGGTTCAACTGCTGTGGAAAACAATTTGATGATAAAGTTTAACTCATAAAGTTAAACATAGAATTACTGTATGATCAATCAATTCTACTCCTGGGTAAATACCCAAAAAATTGAAATTAGGTACTCAAACAAATACATGTACAAACTTGTTCATAGCAGCATTATTCAAACTAACTAAAATGTGGAAGCAGCCCAAATATCCATCAACTGATGAATGGATAAACAAATCATGATACATACAGGCAATGGAATATCATTCAGCCATAAAAAATGAAGTACTGATATATGCATGCTACAGTGTGGATAAACCTAGAAAGGCTAAGTAAAAGAAGCCAGACACAAAAGATCACATATTGTATGATTCCATGTATATGAAATATCCAGAACAGGTAAATCCATAGAGACAGAGAGGAGATTGGTGGTTGCCAGGGGCTGGGAGAAGAGAGGAATGAGGAGCAGCTGCTTAATGGGGACAGGGATTCCTTTTGGGGTGAAGAAATTTTGGAACTATATAAAGGTGACAGTTGCACAACACTGTGGATATTCTAAATGCCACTCAATTGTTAATTTCTAAGAAGTTAATTTTACCTTATGTAAATCTCATTTCAAAGAAATATGAAAGCAAAATGATTATTTCCATAAAAATGTTAGAATTACAGTCTTTTCTAATTAATGTGTCCCATTTTGTAGTCCCATAGCATATGTTTCCTCCATCATAGCACTCTAGTCCCTGTGTTCTATTTTATTTTGTATACACATCTACTACAGGGCTCAGTAAACTATGGCCCACAGGCAGAATTTGGCCCACTGCCTATTTTTGTGTGGCCCACAAACTAAGAATAGTTTTCACATTTGTAAATGGTTGAAAAAAATCAAAGCAAGAATAATATTTTGTAACACATGAAAATAAAATACGAAATTCAAATATGCGTCCATTTATAAAGTTTTATTAGAACATGGTGACTCTCATCTTTTGTGTATTGTCAATGGCTACTTTCATTCTACAGTAGTTGACAACAGAGATTATATGGCCTGCAAAGCCAAAAATATTTACCATCTGCCCCTTTACAGAAAATGTTTTTGACCCTTGATCTATATTAGATGATAAGCTTTTAAGGGGAAGAAGTAGCTCAAGTTCCTAGCCTAACAATTTGTATATCCCAGAGTTTTGATAAATGCCTCTTACTTTAACACCACTGTAAATTTTTTAGTATTCAAATGTGTGCCACAGGATTCCTGCTTCTATGTGCTAATAAAATTGAAAGCACTAATTTCCTTATATTTCTACAAAGTTTGACACTTACCTAGTTTGATATTTAGCATATGAATTCTACAAAAGATTTTTTAACAGAAATTCCATGCTGCAATAGAAATTTATCATACCCAAAAAGAGAAGTAATTTTGCAGTCTTTCTTAAAAAATATAAAATAGATGTTCATGTTGAAATCTTGAAAATTATGCTAATGTGCCATTCAAACTTTTGATGTCATTACATAAAACTATGTTAGTTTTGTAGCACAAAAATAAATTAAGGATTAAAAAGTTCTGATCCCTGGCATTCCACTCTTGAGGATAAATTCAAAACTGGTATAACATTAGTTTTAAAAAAAAAAAACTTCTATATTTAACATTTAATTTATTAGGAGATATAGAATTCTGTTATTGGTTTTACAAAGTGAGACACCACATATGTTCAGGAGAATATAGGTAAAGACGTAAACACTAAACATTCCCACGGTAGGTTTGAAGGAAAAAAGAAGCAAAAATAACATAGAGACTAGATCTTTTTCCTTGATTGTAGGTGACAAATGAGCCAAAATCCTTGTAAGATAAAATGATACTAAGCAGAAATCACTTAAGTTTCTCAGACATTTTTCTAGCAAAATTTCTTCCTTCTCTGACTTTTAATATCTTTCACTACTTATGTGTCTCTATTTTGCTCAGAAGACTGTCTGAGTTACATGGGACTGTTGGTATAATCAATTTAGTAATCAATTCAGTGACATTGATGTTGAGTAAAGAATAGCCTATTGGGAGTTCAGAGATCTCAACCAGAAGCCAAGTGACCTTGAGCCTGTTCTTTTGCTTTTCATCATCTATGGTAAAGAAGGTGACTCCGTGGTTTCTGAGCGTCTTCCATTCTAACATCCTGGGTGGCTAAATAATACGTTAAATTTATTTTTGACATTGTAATTGACAAGTTATTCAACAGATTTAGGTGCATCACATTTTTTATAGTAATATATAGATTTGGGCCTTTGTATTTCTTCTTTCTCAAATAATTTATGTGCACCTACTAGTGTAGTAGCCCTATATTTAATAGGACAATGTAAAAGAGTTTTCAAAGGGTGAAAAATCTATACATGTAAATTATTATTTTTTTTTTCTTTTTTTAAGAAGGGAGTCATTATTTTTTAAAGTATTTGTTTATTTATTTATTTATGGCTGTGTTGGGTCTTCGTTTCTGTGCGAGGGTTTTCTCTAGTTGTGGCAAGCGGGGGCCACTCTTCATCGCGGTGCGCGGGCCTCTCACTATCGCGGCCTCTCTTGTTGCGGAGCACAGGCTCCAGACGCGCAGGCTCAGTAATTGTGGCTCACGGGCCCAGCTGCTCCGTGGCACGTGGGATCTTCCCAGACCAGGGCTCGAACCTGTGTCCCCTGCATTGGCAGGCAGATTCTCAACCACTGCGCCACCACGGAAGCCCCTGTAGATTATTATTATTAAATAAAATCACACGATATTAGGGTTAGGAAGTTATGAAGTTCACCTACATGACTTTTTCACTTCACAGATGAGAAAACTGGATAAGATTTGGGGTAAGTGCTAGAGATTTGAGCTTTTCCATTATTCTATGTTGCCGCACTTACAGCTAAAAAATATATTCCAAATCCTTGCTGTTCCTGCAGTATTTGCCTGTATTGGCTTCCTCAATCATAATGTTTTTCAGGCAATATTCTATTTTCTCACACTCTTACTTTTTTATTCCCATGGCTTGATTTCAACCTAGTCTCTGTGTCTGCAAAACATTGCATTCCCTGGTTGGGTTTATCAAACAGTTATATCTAAGTAGTGTATTTATATTTCATCCAAGCATAAGAAGTATATGGCTCATTAGAATTCAGGGATAATAACATAAGGTGAAGAAAAATAAACAAAGATGAAATAAGGGGGAAATTTTTGTCTTATCTCAACCATTTTGATGTCAGATTCTTCTTCAAAACTTTGGTTTTATAAAGGGGAATAAATTAATCTGGCAAATTATATCTAGTTAACCAGAAAGTCAGCAATAGTAGCAAGATACTTCTGGCAAGAGTCCATTCACTCAGTCATGTTCAGCAAACATTTATGGAGCCCTATAAATAGCAAGCCATTGTAGGAGATCCTGACTGAAATGAACAGATTAATGAGTCCCTTCCTTTCTAGGAAAAAAGTTAAGAAATAATCATTGTAACTCAAATTTATTGACTCCTTACTATGTGCCAGGCTGTGTGCTAAGTATCTTACATGAATTATCCCTTTTGATAATTTACAGCAATATGTTAGATATTATATTGATATCAAGATTAAATGAGATCCTTGATTAAACTTCTAGACCAAGCCTGGAGCATTTTTGACTCTCACAAAATATTAATTTCCTCTCTGTCCTCCTTTTATTTCACAGGAGACATCACTATCTTTCCTTCTAGAAAATATCTCCCAGATAGAAGTGGATTTCCAGAGCTAAATGAATAATGCAACCAAAAGTACCTGCTGACTTAACATAAAAAATATCCCTGAATCCAAAGGGCAGCTTAGATAGAGAAGTGAAATGAAGTTCAGCTGAAGGCGGAAATGGAACAAATGCTCATCTGAGGTGCCAGGGATGGATGAACACAAGAGATGCCTGGAGATGGGAGGTAAACAGAGAGATTCTACCATAAAGCACTGAGACAAGAAGAGGTCTGGGCTATGCTTAGTCATGAAAAGGCTCATACAGTTGGGGAGGCCTGGCTCCAGGGAACACACTGAAGGAAGCGTGGGCAGAGGCACAAATGACAGATTTTGGAGCCTGTCTCATGATGCCCCAGCCTAGAGCCTTCAGAGCATGGCTTCCAGAACCACAAAGGACCAACACTTTCCACAGAGATGGGGAGGAAGTTGCTAGAACAAACACTGTCCTGAAACTTGCCCCAAATCTGAACCTAATCAAACCCCAATGTTTTCTTGAGGTTAGAAAAGGCCTGGCTTAGCATTTTTAAAACAATATCTATTTGCCTTTTGTCTCCCATTTGTAGCCAGAAGTGGAAGTTCTAAAAACCCATTAAAAACTTTGGGTTTTATTTTGTATTTATTTCTTTACTATATACTTTCCCAGCCAAAACCAGAAAATGCTGGGACGGCACAAGCTCTTTCTCCTGAGATATCCAGATCAAAGTTGTTTGGAACTGCCTTGGCTAAGCAACTGAATTTTTCCATTCTTATCCAAACCAATGCTTCAAACCCTTGCAATTTACTCATATGCATCCACCTTCTCAAGTGTTCTGAGGCATTTCTTTCAGCACACATTTTGGCCTTCAAAGGGTAATAAGCAATTGTGTGCTGGCAAAAGTTGCATTTTCAAGTTTGTACCCCCATACCATCATCCAACAAAGTGAACAAGAACTTCTGGCAACTTTGTCCACTCTCTCTATATTCCATACAGAGTCAAAGTATAGGAAAATATAGGAAAAGCAACATTAAAGACCCTCTTGCAGAGAAATGTATTATTTTCAGAGTATTTTGCACTGCTAAATTATCCTCTTCCTTAAGTATAGAACTCACTTTGGCCAAGTAAAATTGTAAGACAACTCATGTCATCCAACCTGCAAATTTACTGGAAAACTGGTCTCGTGCCTCTCTTAAGGCCTTAGAGAGATGTCCCTTGGCAGGGGGCAGCAGGGGGGGGCAGGGGGGGGCAGTCACCCAAATTTGCCCTATCAGAAAATGTGCATGTTGTTAGATAACCCATAATTTACATTTATTACTCTATAAGTCATCTTTATTCTAAATGACTTTGATCCATAGGTACGTTACCTTTCAGGAAATTATTGAGTACAATGGGTCACATGCCACAATCTTAATTTTGTCTTCACAAAAAAATACAGTTTATCTATAGTGATTTTGCGATGGCAATTCTTACCTTGATTTTCTTTTTTCCATGGGATACAAGAGCAAACTAGAGTTTGTGTTACCAAAAAATCAACTCTCAGGGAACTCCACATTTTCAATAGGATGAAGAAAATGTATGATGCTGCCCTACTCAAAGCTGCTGAGAAAACATCACAGTAATGCCCGTCCTTGCCTGTGACCTGTTTTAGCCTCAGCTTCTCTTTGGATACAAAGGTATTTCTTCAAGGATTTTACACAGCCTTGGCTATTCCGGGCTGTGTATTTGAAGCCTTGTTCATTATCACAATCTTTTTTTAATGCCAAATGAAAACCATTTTTATGATCAGATAGATGAACTTCTAAGGTCAGCATCCCTGTCTCAATTACTGATGTTTCCAAAATATACAAGTGATTCTTTAGTTTTATAAACCTCCACCTGCTTCTTCCTTTCATGTAATTCACCTTTGTTCAGTTATTTTGCGCCACCCCTGCAGTGTTTTCAAATATATTTCAAATCCCCCAAGCAAGCCTATTTCAGTTGATTGGCTTCAGAGAGCTCTAATGCTGGCCAGGCATTTTGCTGCAACCCCATTTAGACTCAGCAGGAAGAGCAGATTTAAAAGGCAGATTACGTTTTTAGCTTTTTAAAACCTGCTTTATTAGAGAGGCTAAAAGCCACAGTGGTGGTAAGCTGAATTCTTTTGAAATACAAGCAACTTCAAGACATCTAGGGAGCAGTTCCTTGCCTGTGGGGCTCCTCCCTTTGGGTTTCAATGATGGCAGGGACCAGCTGGCTCCAGGCATTATTCTTAAGGGTCTTTGTGGGTCCAACAACAGAATCCATAAAAGCACCAAAGAGGTTTCATTTAAGGGTCAGAGGTCTTTTAAAAGCAGCTCACCAAGATTCCCACCCCTGGACTTCTAGTAGGCCATTTTGTGTGAAAGGGTTGGTTAGGTACTGGCTTCCATTAATTATAGAGGTTGGCCAAGGGACAGTAGATAGAGAGGCATGGTGAGGATGTGAAAAGCCACTTAGAGAAGAAGAGAGAATACCTGCAGGCCAGACTCCTATGGCAGGCAGCTAGGAGTCTAAATGGATGGGTAGATAGATAGATAGATAGATAGATAGATGGATAGATAGGCAGTTAGATAGGCAGTTAGATAAATAGAAGCCATAGCACATATCACCTTAAAACAAGTTATCAGTGCTTTCTCTTTCACTTATTTGGAGCTCTGTTTGAACTATACCAGGAGCTGCTTGTAAAGTGGCTGAGGGCCTATGAAAGGAGGTGGGAATAATGAGATTTCAAGAGAGTCAATGAGATTCCAGAAGGTTTTGTTTAGAGGTTTTGAGATGAGATGAACACTACTGGGTTTCAAGAATGTTTACGGAGAGAGTGCACTGAGAAGCAGCCTGGGTCCTATTTAAAGGCAAGATACAGGCTTAAAGCAGAGATGCAGCTAATCAGAGAGGACAAATACATGGCATCTGTGCTGCCACCCACTCCCTCTGCGGCCAAAGAGAATATCAACAACTAATCGTAACTCCTGTGCCAAGCCCAGCCGGCCTTAGAATCCTTCTCAGCAGGCTGCTGCAGTCCTGGATTAGACTGCGGATACTCCTAAAGGTGTCTAGGGATAAGTTTAGAACCCAACACAAGTTTCCGTGGGTGGGGCAAACAGGTGACAGAACTGAGTGGAGCCAGCACAGTGGGGACTATCAGGATGTCCTGTGGAGGCTCCATGCGAGCAGGGGCAGCAGGTATTCAGCTCCAGATGTTACCCCACAGGAATCTGGGACCCGTGTCACCAGATTTTTCAAGAGTAAATAGAAATCCAGTTTTGACTCGGAATCTCTTGATTTTTGAATGTTGGATCCAGAAAGAGAGGGAAAAATGGGTGCTGTGTGGGCCAAACCGAATACATATGCAGAAAAAAATAAAATTAAAATACACCGGTGGGCTAGCGTAGCTTCCAGGCTTAGATGAACTCAAGGAAGATTCCAGTTTGCTCTTATCTTGCCTGAATTACCTTGCTACCATTCGCAGCTTAAAAACAAAAGAAAACCGTCTCACCAGGGCTTGAAGAGGGCATGTGACAAATTGCAGAAAATTATAGCCAGCGCTTTGTGGTTGCTGAGCTCCCCCAGGTTACACACTAGCAGAGTCCTGAAAAAATAGGCAGACTTCAAAGATCAAACTTTCCACGGCTTCAGAAGGGACCTCTCAACGAGCTTGCTTTTGTCCGGATCCTCCCTTACCCCAACCCTTTTTTTTCAATCACAAAGCAGTTGTCTCAAAGCTCAGATTCTGATATTGTCAGAGGCTAATGACAATGTCAGAGGCGTTTGCTCCTTGCTTATTTCAGTATCCCAGCCCTCTCAGTCTTGGTCTCCCTTTGGGCTGTTTACATACAATTTCCTTCTGGGTGGAACTTTGTTTTTCCTTTCCTTCTTTTGAGGCTGTTGTTTTTTCTTAAAATAGGAGGTCATTTCAGGCAGAAATGTGTTTTCGTCTCCTTGCTTCCTCTATGGCTGGGACTGGGGCCCTTTTGGAAAGAAGGAAATTTCCACTTTGTTTACAAGGAGGGATTGGTTTTCTTTGGATATCCCATTAATTTGCTGGGTAGGGAGTTTGGAGTTCCTAGGATTATCTAAGGAGATCAGGAAAGTTATTTTAAAGGCATTTCTTTGATTTTTTTTTTTTAATATTATACACTCTGCTTTTCTTATTCTTTTTCTCAAACCAGTTCATGTTTTTCCAATGAATCTAAGCTTCCCATGTGTCTGTCCCTGCATTTCAGCCTCTACGTTGTCTTCCCAAGATCTTTAAGCTTTAGTTGTCAATCTGGATAATTTGACCAACATTCTGGAACAATTCCAGCATGAGTCATAGTTTTATACTCTGGGTTGGAAAAGTAATTTTCCCTTTCCCTTCAAAATGCAGCCATGACCCATTACTGTTACTGGAAAAGACAGGCTTGATCATGCATACCTTTCTTCACCCCATCCTCACATCTTCACAGGCTACATCTGTCAAGCAATCCATTGCCCATGTCAACTAATGTAAATATGCACCCAAGTGGGTGTTCTAGGCACCATTGAGAGTTTAACCTGGACCTCTGGAAGAATACATTCTAAGACAGAACATTAACTAAAAAAAATTTTCCAAGCATCCCAAAGCCAAACAGAATAAAATTGCTCTAGGTGAATCTTGTGATGACTTTAGTAGGTTTGATGCAAAAGAAATATTAATTTTAAAATAATTTATTCAAGGCCACTCCCAATATGTGATTTATTTAAAGGACCATGTTCACTAACAAATAATGCCCCAAAACCTCATTAAATGGAGTCAAACTATCAGATCTCAATTTTGATTTTTCAGTGCCATTCCATTTCATAAATGCTTTGTTTATTCTAACCCTGAGAACAAAGGTAAATAACGAAAAATAGGATAGGTGATAAGAAGGGTTGAGATCAGGAAATATGTGACCAAACTGGCTAAGGATGGAGGTTAGGACCATGGATTTGGAGCCAGACAGGTGTGGGATGGGTTCTCAGCCACAGTGGTGCTAGCTAAGTGGCCTTAGGCAAGTTACTCATTTTGTCTATTTAATTTTCTCATCTGTAAAATAAAAATAATAGTAGTACCTGCTTCACAGAGTTGTTGTGGATTAGTATGTTAAAGACATAGTTAAGTGCTCATCACCACCAATACAGAAATAATTCTAACCTTTATAGGGCACTTACCATGCATCAGGTACTGCCTTTACTTGAATAACTCTGTGAAGTAGATATTATTATTATTATCCTAATTTTACAGATGAGAACATTAGGGACCCAGAGAAGTTAAGTAACTTATCCAGGGCCACAGAGCTACTAAGTAACCAAGCCAGGATTCCAACCCAAGTGGACTGGCATTGAGCCTAAGCCCTTAACCACTATGTAGATTTTATTATTAACGTCTTTTTAATTTGTAATGAGTCTTCATTATTCTAAGTGATGTTCTAAATGTTATTTCTTCGTTAATTCAATTTCTTATGTTGCCTGTGACTGTATATATAGTGTTGTACACTGAACAGAGAAGTTCAAAGTGTCAATTCTGTTCTCCAAAATATAATAATAATCTCTCTCTCTCTCCCCCCACCCCCTGCCTTCACACGCACGCAAGCACACACACATATACACACAGAGATTTGGTTATCCTCATTGGGCTCTACTTCCTAAATCAGAGAAGTAAATGATGTATTTCAAAAATATTGTCTACAGTATAAAAAAAGAAAGGGGTTTCTAATGCATTTTTGCCTTTTAGTTAACCAAGAATAAGTTATTTAAAACCTCTTAATCCTCTTAGCATTCTGGTTAACAGAGATTTTTCTGTGCAACAAAATAAATACACATGTTTGAAATTACAGTCAAATAGCTTCAATTCCAAAAGGTACAAACTGCTCTAATTTTTAGTTTTTAAAGAAGCGAACATTTTAAAGTAAATTGTTGGTGAAAGTCCAGTTTTCATTGTTCTGAGCAATGAAATTTGAAGAATTGGAAGGAGTAGTAAAGTATGACATCAGAAACAGAAATATGAAAAAAGGCCAGAAGTTTGTCCCAGTAACATATTCTAATAATCAAGAAATTAAACATCACAGGATGTGTTTGCATATGTATAACAATACGCTGTCCTTGAATAAAGCTTACATTTTATTTTACATTTTACTTTACCATGTGTGACCTCATTTGATTTCTACAGGAGAAATAATATTTAATATTAGGTGAGAAGAGAGTAGAAATAGTAGCAATTCATTTTATGTAGGAGGAAACTGAGGCTCAGAGATCCAATTGCTTGACCTAGGTCACACAGCTGGTTACTTGCAAAGCCAAGACTTATCATTTCCTGCTATTTCTGCTAAATCACAATTCCCACTGGCACTTTTGCTGAACTTAGTTTGACAGTTTATACTAAGACCAGGATGGCTGTTCCCCAAGGTGTGGGAACCAGGAATAATTTCTGTGTGGAAAAGTCCAGAAAAAGAGGTGGTAATGCATATGGGTACACCACTCCCAAACCAGTTCAGAAGGCCCAAGGCAGTGTTGGAAGAAAAGAGGTCACTGGCAGGAGAGAGAGACATTACAAAGGGCAAGTGTCCCAATTTTCCCACATCTGGCTACGCTCATCCCAAATTTTATTTTGTTTTAAAACTACTGTCTCTCCAGTCAAACTGCAGGGATTGAATCCTGGTTCCACTATTGTAACCTCTTTTTGCCTCATTTCTTTGTTGGTAGAATAGGATCCATAATAGTACTGACTTTGTGGGGTTGATGTGAGAATTCAACAGGAAAGCTTATGTAAAAGGTTTAGCATTGTAACTGATGTGTGGTGAGTACTTAAAGAACACCAACAATTGTCATCATAATTATTTCATGCAGAGATATAAGTGGAGGAGCCAGAATTTGAACCTAGTCAGCCAAACTCCAGAGACCATTTTCTTAACCACAGTCCTATACCACCTTTGTACTTGCTCTGTCCCTCTATCTGGAAAGCACTTTTCCTAGATACACATCGACATGGCTCCCTTCCTTTCTCCATTCAGGCCCCTGCTCAAATGTCACTTCCTCTGAATGACCTTTCCTGGCTGCCTGATCTAAAACAGTATTCCTGGTGACTCTCTATGCCTTTAATCTGCTTCATTTTTTTTATCACACTCATAGCAACCTGATACAAGATTGAATATTAATTTGATTGTTCATGGAAGGCTTTCTCCACCATTAGAAAGCAAGCTCCATGAAGGTAGGGAGCTTGGTTTGGCTCACATCCGTAGCCTTATTGCCTAGAATACGTCCAATTATTTGTTGCATACATGTATACATTAATAAGGAAAACACTCATTAGCAGCAGCAGCTAACACATTGAAACACTATCAACAGATGAACCAAAATATGGGTAAGATCTGGTTTCTACTCTTAAGGGACTTGCACTTCAGCTGGGAAGGGGCTGTGGAAAGGTGGACAGAAACACGCCTAGCCACTATAATAGGGCATGCCAGGCTGGTGAGTGGTGCCAGACCTCTGGGCACTTACATCCTGAGTCTTATCTTCTTGCTAAGGTGCTGACTTCTCCACCAAGTCAGTCTGATAGTCTAACCTTCCCAAATGAACAGTTCTGGAAGCAAATCTCATAAAATCAAATGAGATAATTTCGGAAAGCCATTTCAAAAGAGTTTAAGTGCTCAACCCCACTGTCTCTATGAAATCAGACATATCATTCTCTTGGGGGTGACATTCCCCAGAGAGCCGCAGATAAGGTACATTGAGGTCTACTCAAAATACATTTCTTCTCTGTCTAATCTACCCCCAAGAGTAAACTGGGGAAATAGATACTTTACAGTTGCTAAAGGTCCTGGGAGAGTGAAAAGCAAAATAGGCAGTCAGCCTCATTCAGCCCAAACTACTGGACCTTGTCTCCCGTGTGTGAGTCATTAATCAATCCCATTAAGTTCTAATCCTTTGCCAAGCTAAGAAAACACAACCCAAACAGTAGCGAACATTTCCTCCCCTTGCCACTTACCCCTAAATAGGAAGAGCAGCCTTCTAAAAACTTCAGTCTTCCTGAGATAAGCAGGTCTGCAAAATGTCCATAGGATTTTCCGGAGAGAGTATGTGCCACATTCGATGAAGTGAGAGAACACTGCTTGATTCTGACCACTCACACTCGAAACTATTTCCATAGCCCAGATAAAGCAATGCAGAGCTACACAGGATGACATGACTAAAATAAAACAAATCATTTAAAGCATGATTTCCCGCTGAGTGGTATTGTTAGCCGTCCAATGGTGGATAACTGTTAGCTAACACAGAACAGACCCCAGGCTCTTGAATAGCAAATCCTTTTATATGACAAATGACACTGTGTTGATGAATGGTGACCACAGGAAAACAGCATGATATAATGGAAGACTACACTGTATTTCATCAGAGAAGATCACCTTGATCAGGTGTGATGGACCAAAGGGATAAATAGCCACTGGGACAGTCAAATCCACACTCCCAAGCAAGGGCATAGCAGGGGCCTGATGTGGTTTATTTAAAGGGCAACACAACACAATGGAACATAATTGGTCAAGGGTCTGGTATATGCAACGTTAAGGGTTAGGGGTTAAAGAGATAAAGATGCACACGACACATGCCTGCTATTAAGGAAGACGAAAGTACTAACTTAAAACCTTATTTAATTTGGTTCTTATAAGAATCTAGTAAGGTAGACATAGCAGTTCTATAAACCCCATTTACAGATAATGAAGCTAAGGCTCAAAGTGATAAGTGACGTGATCAAGTCTTACCCTGAGTGAGGTCTGGAGCTGGGACTTGGCTCTGAGTCCTGGGCTCTTACTACTAAATCACCCTGCATCTGGCTCCATCTTTAGACAACTGGAAAAAAGGAAGCCTTCCTTCAAACCTAATCCTGAGGTATGTTAGAATCTGACAACTCTAAACTTTTAACCACTTCAATACATCATTGCAAACATTAATAACTTTCTTTCATAAAACTGTAGTATGCTCACATGATCAAAATAGCCAGATGATCTCAAAACAGAAGCTCTGGGCTTCCCTGGTGGCACAGTGGTTAAGAATCTGCCTGCCAATGCCCGGGACACAGGTTCGAGCCCTGGCCCGGGAAGATCCCGCATGCCGCAGAGCAACTAAGCCCATGCACCACAACTACTGAGCCTGCGCTTTAGAGCCCGTGAGCCACAACTACTGAGCCCGAGTGCCACAACTACTGAAGCTTGCACGCCTAGATCCCGAGCTCTGTAACAAGAGAAGCCACCCAATGAGAAACCCGCACACCGCAAGGAAGAGTAGCCCCCGCTCGCTGCAACTAGAGAGAAGCCTGCACTCAGCAATAAAGACCCAAGGCAGCCAAAAATAAAAATAAATTAATTTTTAAAAACAAAACAAAACAGCAAACAAACAGAAGCTCTGCTTCCATTCACAGTACAGTTCAGGATCCAAGGATGGCAGGCTGGATCCAAGGTGCCAGGGAGATCAGAGGGCTCCTGCCCTGGGTTGGATCCTAATCAGTTATAAGTGGCCCAGAATTAGTACATTTACTCTCTATGGTTTATAGTTGCATCTGTTTTTCACCTCCTTTACCTAGATTCCTTTCAGTGAGCTTTTATTGCACTTTTGGTTCAAATGCCATTTCCTGACATCTTTGATCATCAGAAGGTGTTGTGCCTTCATCATTGTGATCATAGTGGCACTTTTATCTTTACTTCTATTTCTAGTGAAACAATGTTTTCTACCCTGTATTACTGTTATTTATGTATTTGTTTATGTCACCTCTGAACATAAAAGTCCTTGAAAACAGTATCTGTAATCGAATATTATGTCTTAACTAACCAGCACAGAGTCTTGAATTTGGTAAGTATCCAGTTTGTTGAATAAATGAATGAATACTTCTCTGGTTTCCACTCACCCCTATATCTTCTTCCAAGGACTTCTGCCTGACTTGAGTCCAGTCTTATCTACAGAAGGTCTCTTTTTACTAGTTGTCCTTTTTATTTCTCCAGCTCCATGATATTTGTTTATTTTAAGCATTTCTTGAGCCCATCTTGAGGAAAAGTTTATAAAATTTCCAATTCTCCCAAAATGTTACTGATCATCCAATCAAACCAGGATCATCATGAGTAAAGAAAAATTGCCTATCAGTATTTGAAGCAGAGATGCTTTTCCCCAGAGTCTTGAAATGCCCCAGTGAGCAAAGGTTTTAGATTTCCCTCAGTCCTGAATCTTTGGATCTACTGGCCAATTAGGAATTCCTGGCAAAATACAACATAAGGAGAGAGATGGGTGTTGGGAGAGATAGTAGATCATGTAATTCAATTTCATCATTTTACATATGAAAAATAGAAGTCCAAAATGGTCATGTAATTTATCCAAACTTACCCACCTCCTTAGTGAAAGGCCCAGGACTAAAACCCAGTTGTCCTACCCACTGGTCCTCTGGGGTATATATTTTTTTTATCTACCATCTCATACTAATATTTTACTTCCTGTTTTTACTGGATTGGTTTGGTTCCTTGAATCCTCCTCCTGTTCTCATGCCTGTCCAAAGCACTAGGCCACTGAACTAACAGCCCAGTCCTCATGGCTCCAAGAAGCCCCATCTAGCGAGAAGGCACTCATCTCACTCCTTTGCGCAGTACCATTTTCCCTACTTAGACAGGAGATCCCTATTTTAAATCTGTCAGCCTGGAGTCCTACAATAACTAGCAGAGCTAAGAAATCATGCCCAGACTTATGTTGGCCAGGTAGAAACTAATCTACAACCTGTGGGTCAGGTAACGTTACACTCACTCGGGCATACCTTGATTTAAGAATCAAATAGTTTTATCAGAGTCCTTTGTGATTATATTACCATCTTAGCTACCTCATTTTTCTAGTCCTACCTTCTATTTTTTAATAGAAATATGCCTTTCTCATATGTAGTTTTATATTTATTCACTTTGAGATGTGATTATTTTGTGGACTATTACTTGAATTTAAAAGAAAAACCAAAAAAAAAACCCTATCTATGTAAAAAGGATGAATTTATCAAATTCAATATATTAGAGCAAGCTCTGGTCAAAAGAGCCCTAGATCTGAAATCAGAAGACTGGAGTTAAAATCCACCCTCTCACCAGCTCTGTGACTTTTGTCGATGACTGAACCTCTCTGAACCTCAGTGTGCCCATTTGTAGAATGGAGCAAATAATCCGATGGCATAGAGTCTGGGAAGTTGAGTGAAAAGTCATTCAATGGGTCAAGTGTGGTGCCTGTTATGGTACATAGGCTCTCACTACATTTTGACTGAATCTGAAACTGCAGGATTTTCAGGAACATAAGAGCAATTTATCAGTTTCTTTCACCGTTGCTCTGGTTTCTCTCTTCATCAGCACTTTCCATAGTGTTTTAGAAATGCCAATTAATTTTTAAAAATCAAATTTAAATGAAATGGAAAGATATCATGGTGCATATTACCAAAAAACTTATTACATATGTACCTCTTAAGAGCTTAGTAAAGAAAAGTATTTATTCAAGAGAAATAGACTAAATAGTTGTTAAAAAAAATAGTTGTTAAATTCAGGCAGGACTTACGTGGTGGCAGAGTGGTTAAGAATCCGCCTGCCAATGCAGTGGACATGGGTTCGATCCCTGGTCCGGGAAGATCCCACATGCTGCAGAGCAACTAAGCCTGTGTGCCACAACTACTGAGCCTGCGTTCTAGAGCCCTTGAGCCACAACTACTGAAGTTCGCGTGCCCTAAAGCCCACATGTCACAACTACTGAGCCTGCGTGCTGCAACTACTGAAGCTGGCACGCCTAGAGCCCACACTCCGCAACAGGAGAAGCTACCGCATCGAGAAGACTGCGCAGCGAAACGAAGAGTAGCTCCTGCTCGCCGCAACTAGAGAAAGCCCGTGTGCAGCAACGAAGACCCAACGCAGCCAAAAAAAAATTCAGGCAATATTGCACTTGTGAGGGCAGAAATAGAAGTTTGGATATCATTCAGAGAAAAACATTAAACAGCGTGAATACAATATCTTTCAGAGTGTATTAGAAAATAAAAAATCTACACTAAATTGAATGTTGAAGAGGTCCTGGATTCTTCTTCTTTTTTATGGGGATCAAAATGGCAGCTGAACAACCATTTTTCAGACTGAAAAAAAAGCAACATTAATGTTTTTAAATGCAATTCCAAAATAGTATTAAAGGTAATGTTATCAGCAAGCACATGACCACAATCCCCATATGTTACTACAGTTTACCTTCTGCGTGTACATAGATTTCAGATAATGTGCAATCGTATTTTGAATTATACTAACTCTCCCTTACATTATATTATAAATATTTTTCATTTATTTAAATGACTGCATAACATAGTTCATCATGCTGCTGAGTCTAAATTTAAGTAACTCCTCCCCTAATCCTAGACATTTATTTGAAAGTTCAATTAAATTGGGTGATTAAGAGGTGTATAAATAGTTCTTATAGATTTCATGTCAGAATTCCCCTGCATTCCCAGTCCCAGTGGCCATTTCAGTTATGCAGAGTATGACAGTGACGTGTAAAACAAAGAGAAGTAGAAGATAAGCCCCTAAAACTACTATTATGGTGGGGGGGGCAGTGAAGAGCAATAGAGGTACAATAACAAACCAAAAAAGCACCTTCTTTTAATGTTTGTCTTCAGTTATTGGACTAAATGATTATTTGGTTTCCTTGTGGAGATTTATTTCACCAGCCACTTTTTCTAATTCTGTATTCCTTTTGGCCAGGTAGAAATAGACTAAAAATATGTGCAGGGAAGAATTCTGGACATATTTTAATGTGTGTCTATCTGCATTGGTTTATGTCCTGTCTTGTTATAAAAAGGATTTAAGGCAGCTCTGAAGGACTTAAGGTCTTTAACAATGCAGTTTTCTCTGTTTTTTTTCTATTCCTAGAGCATTTCCATCAGTAATAGAAGTTGAATTATACTTCTTAGAGTCTTACCTCATATTACTAGTACATAATATTTTGATTCCTTTTTATTTTACTCTCTATAGAAATCAGCTGGACGTGAACAGTTTCATATCAACATTCAGAGGTTATTACAAATGGTCCACATTTGTCTTTGTTATATCTCTTGTGTAATTACAACCTGGATGGAGTATTATTTGTTCAAACTTCTGAGGTCACAGAGCAGTCTTTTCTGGTTTATGTCTGTGCTAATCAGCTAAGAAGCAGTGGGTTAAGTTATAAAAAAATAAAATAAAATAAAGGTAAATGTTGAAGTTTTCTGAATGCAGGCCTTGACAATAACATGCAACTAGCTGGGCTTTGGAACTCCAACTGTATAGGACTAGGACTATCCCATTGGTTGTTGCAATGTGAGATCATTCCATCACAATATTTGCTCTATAGCTGCATGATTTTTTTTGTTTCTTTGTTTTAGTATTTACTGTGAGTCAACCTTTTGTATTCTGTGCAGTGGCAGAGTGGCGTTTAGGAAATGGGAGGAAAGGTATCTGATCTCTAGCAAATATAAATCTTTGCACTTGTATGGAACTTTAGAATTGAAAGAATGTTTTCCACCTATGGCCTTCACAACAACACTGTGAGAGACATAGGAAAGGAATGATTATCCTCATTTTATAGGAATGAAACTGAAACTCAGGTTTTGTGACTTACTCAAATCCATCACAACTAGAAAATGGAAGACAATGGGCTCCATCCCAGATATTCCTGTTCCTAATCCAACCTGCTGGATTCCACCATTCACAGCTGTAATTAAGACTTTACTAAGTAATTTCCCCCTTTGAGAGTTTTCTGTAATTTCTAGTTGCAAATTAGTTTTACAACAATCCAAGTCAAGGACAAATCCGTGTGCTTATGAAATGACTTCTTCCTTTGATGTACCTTGACTCTCCATGGAATGGACCCAACAATTAGTTCTCTCCCCCACTAAAGAGCTCATGTTGTTTGTTGAGATGGTACCCAATAGAGAGTGAGACTTCTCAAAGCAGCTAATAGATTGGCTAAACCACATCTTGAGAGTCAAGAAACATTACCCTCCCTGGCTGGTGGTAAATCTTCAACAAATTCAGGTGGCTCTTCTCCTAGGTTCCCATATTTCCTCTCTTCACTCAGCCAAAGTCCACATTCCTTTCCCTGTCACCACACACAGTTTGACCCCAGACCAGCATGGCAGTTTCCTCCATCCCTTTGAGGTCACAGCCAGTGCTGCTCTGTGGACTCCCTGGCAGTGGGTATTTGGGGACAGCCACGGCCCAAGCCTTCTGCAGCAGCTCCTGAACCTTATTGACAATGATCTTGTGTTCTCCTTGGCTCCCTGGGAGGAAGACTCATCCTGCTCAGCCCAGGCCTCCCACCAAGTGTGTTACTTGAGGCCCTCAACCCAAACAGGATGGTGGTTGAGTGCTGGAAGTTACTTGACCACCATTACCTCCTCCTCGCCCCCCAGCTGCTCAGTTCAGCCAAAGATGTCAGGAACCCACATCAGAAAGGTTTGAGTTTACTGTGAAAAACTGTGAATATCTTCTAAGTCTTTTTTTGCCCCCATGCTGCTTTGAAAAGACATATGAGATAGGCCCAGTGCAAAGAGGTATTTTTGCATCTAGTCTGGGAAAAAAAAGTCCTTGCCCAAATAGCTGAGAACATTTTTATTATGAAAACCTGGGAGGAACAACTATGAGGAAGATTGATGTCCCCATCAGCAAGGTATACTGGACAGAGGACTGAGTTCCTTGGTGGTGGTCTGTGCAATGGCCCTGAGGAAAATATGGCTGACACTGTGGGCTAGTATACAGAAAGAGAGGCCATAAAAGAGGACCCTGCCACTTCTACCCTCAGAAAATCCCACAAGAGGCAACTGCTATGGGGGACTGTTCCCAAAACAAATTCCAGATCTTGAGAGGCACCCTTAAAAAAATTAAATTTATTCCCTATATATCCATACCACCACCATCTAGGTACTCTCATTTTTATGAGGCCACCTCCACCATCAACACTTATTAAACACCGTCTCACCTTGACACCCACATATTCATTCCTTTATTTATTCATTCAGCACCAGACTCTTTGCTAGGCAGTAGGGCCAAGTAAGACCTAACATCAAGCCTTTCTGTGGGCATCCAGGATTGGGCCTGGGCAGGAACCTCTGTTCCCACACTTACACTATCAACTTCCTTTCAATTCTTGTCTTTGCCTTCATTTTCCCTCTGAGATCTGTTCTCTGCCTAGTGGAATATTGGGGTGACCATATAAATTAACCAGGCTGCTATATTAACCAAGTAGTATATTTCTTCTCCCACGTAAATTCAAACTCTTGGGTCCTTAAGGCCATTCAAGAATTATCCTAATGTTAAGATCTTCAGGCAATTTGACAAATACAGGGAGGATAAGGGTATAACGTGTTGGATCTATGTCCCTCAACCAATCATTGTAGTCAGTGGCTGCCTTTTTAGTTCATGCAAATGGCCAGCTCTGGTCAACAGGTTAAAACACACAAAAAAGCTCAAATTTCCTTAGGCAGAATTACTTGGTATGAATGTATCTTTTTTTATTTTCCATTATTAATGAATGTGTGTGTAAAAATGTATAATCAAATCTTTAAAATCAAGTAGGCCACAATGATATCATCAGGAAGAGAAAATAAATAATGTTAATACTGAGGCAGAATACCTCTCTGCAGATGTTGGGAAAATGAAGGGAAATAAATATCTGAGCCATATCCACTCATTATTAGAATAAACCTTCTCCCAAATAGAGATTATTTGCAGAATCATAGAGGTTAATTGCCCAGGACTTCCTAACACTCAGATGAGGCAGAGTCCAAAGTATGGTACAGACTCAAGGAACTAAAAAGTTTTCAGGATCCCCTCTTTTTATGTCTCTCTAAGAGTCAAATCAACCCAGACCAATAATAGCAACCTTATTATTAAACATTTTCTAGGGAAATTGATTTTATATGTTGTTTTATAGTCCCATTGCAGTAGTTAAAATATATGCATCATCAAAAAATATTTCTTAACATCTAATTTAAAGCTCTAGATTAAACTTAAACCTGTATTCTGGGGGGGAAGGGGACTGAGAAGAGTAGAATAAAGATGGAGAGAAACAATCAGTTAGCCTCTTCTTTGTTATAGCACTTGTATTCTTTTTTTTTTTTTTTATAAATTTATTTATTTATTTATTTTTGGCTGTGTTGGGTCTCTGTTTCTGTGCGAGGGCTTTCTCCAGTTGCGGCGAGCGGGGGCCTCTCTTCATCGCGGTGCACGGGCCTCTCACTGTCGTGGCCTCTGCCGTTGCGGAGCACAGGCTCCAGACGCGCATGCTCAGTAGTTGTGGCTCACGGGCTTAGTTGCTCCACGGCACGTGGGATCCTCCCAGACCAGGGCTCGAACCCGTGTGCCCTGCATTGGCAGGCAGATTCCCAACCACTGCGCCACCAGGGAAGCCCGAGCACTTGTATTCTTGAAGCCTGTGTCTAATTCCATTTATAAAAATTTCTTTTCCATCATAAGTAATTCTAGATTAATAGGTTGGTTCAAATTAGCCATTGTCTCTTCAACTTTTCTTTAAATGTGTTAATAATAACTCACAGTGGTATGGCAAATTCTAGTCACAAAGCACCTTCTTAGGCTTTATCTGTTGTCCTTTCCATTTATTCAGAAAAAACTGATGGGTGCTTTGAATATTTGTGGACAGCTGTTAATTAATCCTTTCACTAACTTGTCTCATTAAGAGTCACGGGTTTCATAATTTGAAAAGATACATGCATCCCAATGTTCATTGCAACACTGTTTACCATAGCCAAGACATGGAAGCAACCTAAATGTCCATCGACAGATGAATGGATAAAGAAGATGTGGTACATATATACAATGGAATACTCAGCCATAAAAAAAGAATGAAATAATGCCATTTGCAGTGACATAGATGGACCTAGAGATTGTCATACTGAGTGAAGTAAGTCAGACAAAGACAAATATCATATATCACTTATATGTGGAATCTTAAAAAATGGTACAAATGAACTTATTTACAAAACAGAGATATAGTCACAGATGTAGAAAACAAACTTATCGTTACCAAGGGGGAAAGGAGAGGGGGATAAGTTGGGAGGTTGGGATTGACATATACACACTATTATATATAAAATAGATAACTAATAAGGACCTGCTGTATAGCACAGGGAACTCTACTCAATACTCTGTAACGACCTATATGGGAAAAGAATCTAAAAAAGAGTGGATATATGTATATGTATAACTGATTCACTTTGCTGTACAGCAGAAACTAACAAAACATTGTAAATCAACTATACTCCAATAAAAATTAATTTAAAAAAAGGAGTCACAGGTTTCAAATTAAGCCAGTTGATTTATATTTCTAATGTCTGAAAAAGATGTGGAATTTTGAGATGATGGCAGTAGTGTTGGTAGAAATAAGATTCTCCAGTTGTCTACATATTTTGAAAGGTGTTTATTACATAGAAGGGCAGTTTCTGTTGAAGGTAACTCTCCCATTTGTTATAGGATAGGTTTTCCTCCTGTCCTGGAGTTTCTGTGTTTGAGAGTCTGGAACAGGAAGTCTATCATCCACACTGATTCCTGCCTGCAGCTTTAACTTTCTAGAGATCAAAGTGGATCTCTTTTCTATGTTGTCAAGAGTGACAGGCCATCATTGTACAGCACAGTAGATGAATTCTTAACACAAAAATAATAGTACTTCTTCCTTAACTCATTCAATAATATCAAAGTGATGGTCTCAAACAATTTAGTTTCATCCTTCAGGGGCAAGTCATTGAGATTAGTAATCTCTAAGATTACTTAAGAGAGGGACATGTTGTGGTATAATTGCTTCTGGATTAAACATTTTCCCCGTTATCCATCAATTTAACCCTATTTTTGTCTGCATCTAATCATCATTTGAAAATATAGGTCATGTGAATATTTAAAAAATAAAAGAATGAAGGGAGGGAATTATTCTCAATGAACAAGGATAAGGTATTTGTATTCCTTAAGTTTCAAAATAGTTGTGAGCCTTAGAAATCCACTAAGTATTCCAGCTGGGGACCCAATCATATGGTTGTGTAACCATTTTCCTTAAGTGAACTTTTCTGGTCAGTTATTACCCGTTTCAGAGCATTCAGTTTGGTCCTTAATCAACAAAGACCAAGCATTTTAAAGTCAATAAAAAAGCATTTCCAAGAAACAATGTCATTCTTTTTTCTAATAAAATCCAAACCTTTCAGTATTTCCATACCAGATGCCACATATTACTACTATACGTCGTACCAACTTTTCTCATAGCCAATACTAAAACTGCACATGTGTGTACAGTTTGAGTTCCACTTTAAGAAATATATTCAATAGAAATAATTGGGCACTACACAAAAATATATGTACAAAAATGTTCATCACACTATTGTTTATAAAGGCAAATATTGGAAAAATTAAATGTCCTTCAGTGAAAAAAACCGATGATACATTCATGAATTGAAATACTGTATAACCAAAGAAGATGATGAAATCTATCTCTATAGACAGTGAAATATGTATATGTGTGTGTCTGTCTATGTATTTTTTTTCAGGATATGTATGTATTCAGGATATCTATAGTTGCATAAATAAATGTATGAGGTTATTTTTTTGCTTTTCACAAAACATGTTTTACATGATATGTAGCAGAGTGTGTGCATAGAAAAAGACTTCAAAGAAATATGTGGAAATGTTAACAGCAATTATACCTGATGTCATACACCAGCAGTTGTACCTGGGATCACAGGTAAATTTATTCTTCTACTTTATATGCTGTATAATTTTTTTTTAAAATATCTTTAAAAACTATGAAAGTAAGCATGTGTATCTTCAATAGTTTGTAAAGCTATTTTCACTTTGGAGGAAAAAGAAACTCTTAACAGAAAATATTTTATGAGGGTTTTGTTTCTTTAAAGGAAACCACTCAAGTCAGGAAAAACTTCTATGCACAAAATACAGTGAATTTTATTCATCAGGAATAATTAAAGAATGGGGCATTATAGTTAAATGAGAGTAACTACATGTACTTTATGGGAGTATAGGTCATGGGCATATCAAAAAGGGCACTACAAAGTGGCTTTCATCCAAACTTTTAAAACCTTCTTTTTAAAATTTCAGCTTACTTTGTTTTATCTGAAATAGTTTCTTTTTTTTATTGAAGTATAGTTGATTTACAATACTGTGTTAGTTTCAGGTGTACAGCAAAGTGATTCAGTTATATATACATATTTTTTCAGATTATTTTCCATTATAGATTATTATAAGATACTGAATATAGTTCCCTGTACTATACAGTAGGATGTTGTTGTTTATTTTATATGTAGTAGTGTGTATCTATTAATCCCATACTCCTAATTTATCCCTCCCCCCTTTTCCCTTTGGTAACCATACATTTGTTTTCTATGTCTGTGAGTCTGTTTCTCTTTTGTAAATAAATTCATTGGTATTATTTTTTAGATTCCACATATAAGTGATATCATATAATATTTGTCTTTGTCTGACTTACTTCACTTAGTCTGATAACCTCTAGGTCCATCCATGTTGCTGCAAATGGCATTATTTCATTATTTTTTATGGCTGAGTAATATTCCATTGTATATATGTACCACATCTTCTTTATCCATTCATCTGTTGATGGACATTTATGTTGCTTCCATGTCCTGGCTATTGTAAATAGTGCCGCTATGAACATTGGGGTGCATGTATCTTTTTGAATTAGTTTTCTTCTTTTCCAGATATATGCCCAGGAGTGGGATTGCTGGATCATATGGTAACTCTATTTTTAGTTTTTTAAGGAATCTCCATACTGTTTTCTATAGCAGCTGCAGCAATTTATATTCCCACCAACAGTGTAAGAGGGTTCTCTTTTCTCCACACCCTCTCCAGCGTTCATTATTTGTAGACTTTCTGATGATGGCCATTGTGACCAGTGTGAGGTGATACCGCATTGTGGTTTTGATTTGGATTTCTCTAATAATTAGCGATGCTGATCATCTTTCCATGTGCCTGTTGGCTATCTTTATGTCTTCTTTGGAGAAATGTCTATGTAGATCTTCTGCCCATTTTTGATTGGGTTGTTTGGTTTTATGACATTAAGTTGTATAAGCTATTTGTATATTTTGGAAATCAACCCCTTATCAGTTGCATCATTTACAAATACTTTCTCCCAGTCCATAGGTTTTCTTTTCATTTTGTTTGTGGTTTCCTCTGTTGTGCAAAAGCTTTTAAGTTTGATTAGGTCCCATTTGTTTATTTTTGCTTTTATTTCTTTTGCCTTGGGAGACGGATCTAAGAAAACACTGCTACGATTTATGTCAGAGAATGTTTTGCATATGTTCTCTTGTAGTTTTATGGTGTCATATTTTATATTTAGGCCTTTAAACCATTTTGAGTTTATTTTTGTGTGTGGTGTAAGTGAGTGTTCTAATTTCATGGATTTACATGAGGCTGTCCAGCTTTCCCAACAACACTTGCTGAAGAGACTGTCTTTTCTCCATTGTATATTCTTGCCTCCTTTTTCGAAGACTAATTGACTGTAGGTGTGTGGGTTTATTTCTGGGCTCTCTTTTCTGTTCCATTGATCTCTATGTCTATTTTTGTGCTAATACCATGTTACGTTGATTACTTTAGCTTTGTAGTATTGTCTGAAGTCTGGGAGGGTTATGCCTCAAGCTCTGTTCTGTTTTCCTTAGTATTGCTTTGGCAATTCTGGGTCTTTTGTGGTTCCATATAAATTTTAGGATTATTTGTTCTAGTTCTGTGAAAAATGTCATAGATAATTTGATAGTGATCACATTAAATCTGTAGAAAGCCTTCTATTTTTAATGACTGGACCAAAACCAAAAATAGGCATCTTTGGATTCAGCAGTTGTTACTAACGTGCATTGATTGGCTGTAAACATACCCAGTTCCTCCTCTCTCTTCTCACCCACAGATTCTCATATATGAAAACGACTTGAAGGACTCTAGCCAGTGGTATTCATGCTGGGTTTCACAAAGTTGCTGACCTGGGCTTGTCAGCAGAGCAGAGAAGGGCTGAGGTCCCTCTTTTCCATCTTTTTAATCCTAGAATGATGCATAATGCTTCTTTTGAAAGAAGGGGTCTATGGCAACAGCAAAAACAGAAAGCTTTGAGACACACCCTCATACTACAAACAGGGAAACTGATGCCTAGATGGACTAAGTTACTTATTCACCAGAATAGAAATGCCAGGACAAGAATACAGGATCCCTGACACTTGTTCTTTCAGTTACTATTTTCACAGCACCAATCAGGCTCCTCACAAGAAAGAATCTCTATAGGACAAGCAAAGAACAGAGCCAGTGAAAGAGGAGTGTCTTTGTCCCAAATCTGAGGTATTCATATTCTGGCTGAAAATAATTAGCAGTGTTTCAAACTATTAAGATTCCTATGGAAGGCAGCAAACCAAAATATGAAAGTCTTTAAAATATCTAATGCAAGACCTCTGAACAGCCATTGTGTTAAATGTCACAAGAGATTTTCATCTTAGTATTTAGTGGCTGGCAGGAGATGACTCAGTGCCATGGAATTTAATTTTAAATCATTTTCAAATAAATTCACAGAGTCCAATAGCATGAAACCTTGGAAGGTGACGGGGTGGCTTTAAAGATTTGAGAGTTTTTAAAGCCATATATCAAAGGTTACCTCTGACAGTTATGGGGATTTATCGTGTTCTCAACCCCAATTGTTTCTAAAAGCTCTCAACCATGATTCCCTGTGCAAGAAAATTAAGTTTGGATATCTTGCCATCTTCGCCTGCCTGGGACCTCAAAATATCTAACCCCATGTGCCTAGAAACTGCTCAAACATTCCTTTCTGGGGGCTGTCATTAAATCCCCATTTTCTGGATGGGGACACAGAGGGTGCAACCATTGGTCAAGGTTACCCAGTGAGTCAGCGGCAAAGCTGGGAATGCAACCCAGACTTTCTGACTCCCTTGCCCGTCCTCTGACCATCAAACCACATGCTCCTGACCAGGATGAAACAAGCTTGTCTGTCTCAGCGTTTGGAGGGAGCTGAGTGAAACTGCAGTTTATCCATTTCCCTTTCGAACATTCATATGCCATTTATTTCATCGGCTAATGGGCAAATGGCTCCAGATCATTTTTCACTCTAAAAAACTTATTCTTTATTAATTTTTCAAAGAAAGTCTATCTTAATTTGGAAAAGCAAGAAAGACCACTTTCCGCGCCCCCCCCCCCCCCATCGTATCACATTGTGTAACACTGGCAGTGTGGCTGCTTCGAAAACCCACAGAAGCTGCTTCCTTTGCCCTGCCGATGGCCAGTTCCTTTGCCAGCTTCTCCATGTGGCCTTCCTTGTACTGGGGTCGGGCGTCCCGTGGTTCCTGGCAAAAGCAGGTCCCATGGACAAGCCAGGCCTTGACGTGGCTGTTCCTTCTCCTGCTCTTTTTTTTTAATCTTTGGCTGCATTGGGTCTTTGTTGCTGCGCGCGGGCTTTCTCTAGTTGCGGTTCGCGGGGGCTGCTCTTCGTTGCGATGCACAGGCTTCACATGGCGGTGGCTTCTCTCGTTGCAGAGCACGGGCTCTAGAGCGCGGGCTTCAGTAGTTGTGGCACACGGGCTTAGTTGCTTCGCAGCATGTGGGATCTTCCCGGACCAGGGCTCGAACGCTTGTCCCTTGCATTGTTAGGTGGATTCTTAACCACTGTGCCACCAGGGAAGCCCTCTCCTGCTCTTTTGAATGCTCCTTGACCACAAGAGAACCCAGTTCTCCCACCAGCTACACCCCACATGCCACTTGAAATGTAGTCAGTGGTGACGATCCAAAAGGGCGCCAGCCAGAGTCCAGAGCAACTTTACTAGGGACTAGGGAAAAGCAATACCAGGTCTCCTGCCAGTGAGTACCATCTGCTGCCAAAGACCACAGGGGGGAGAAAGGTTTTTAACACTCTGAGCAGGGGTAAACGCTCTCTCTTTTTCTTGCAGCCCATAAAATTGTTTCTCCCAGCGTTTTATACCTGTCATGTTTAATCATAAATATTTCTTCCTCGAAATGAACTAAACTGTTTACTCCCAAAGACCTGTTGCCACTTGGGAGACAACTTTCCAAACTCTGGGTTAGGGTTTTTGACCAGCCTGCTCCATGCCCTCTCCTTCTGTTGGCAGCTAGTCATCATGCTCTGCCATGACTTTGCTCCAGAGGCTGTCAGCAGCAGCGTGGAGCAGAGAGAAATGCAATCGGGGAGGAGAGAGGTGTGTCGTTATGGTGCTGTCTAGGCTCCTCTTTCTCCTCCCTTGCCTTCGTTAAACCTGTCTAGTCCAGGCCAAGCAGGCCGTGGTCTGGTGACATTCCCTGAAGTCTCCTCAAAATGCAGTGCTGTCCCCTAGTGAAGTGCCGCACCTTCCTCGGCGCCCAGCTGCCTGTCCTCTGACTGCAAGAGACTTGAGGGCTGAGGCTATCTCACTACATTTCAGAGCAAAGTCCCCACAGACACACAGGGTGGCCCGAAGTCAGTCTCCCCAAAGGTCTTAAAATTGTAAACACTTAAAAAGCTGATCTGCTTGTCATTCCCTTCACACATGGCTCCAAATGCATCGTATCCTCCTATTCTCTAGCTCTTTCTGCACAAGCCATCAGGCACTGTGGTCCCACGAGAAGAAATAAGTTTGCTTAATGTGACAGCACTGGGATGTACTCCAGGGAGAGTGACAACATAATTTTGTTTACTATTCACTCCAAGTTCTAAAGAAGTAAACTTCATTAACTTTTCTGATAAAGCACAAAGACTCTATTATTTGCCTTACCCACAAAATTAAAAAAGGAAAAAAAATAACTTTGATGTCTCCAAGAAAGCAGGCTTTTTTTTGAAGTTTCTATTGCTCTACCCAGGTGATCTAGAGGCTGATATTGCTTCAGTTGGCCTCTGACCTGTGATGGAAACGCCCAGGTCGGGGATTCTGTGCAGTGCTCAGCCGAAGCCTGTCTGCCTATCCATGTAGATTTAATGGTCCACCTGGCGGCTCGACTGCTGGAACAAAGAGGTTTTACATCTCTGGCTAATATTATGTATATATTTATATAAAGAGAGATATAGAGATATGCATTTAGATAGAGATTTTTCACTCACAGGGTAACAAAACTATGCAGATAGGTATTCAAAGCAGCCTCTCAATCAGAAAATAAGGGACTTAAAAATATACCATGGCCCATGGAAGCCTGACTTAAGTCATAGACGGGCCTAGAGAAACTGAAGCCCCACGAGGGGAGAGTGGGGAGGACAAATCAGCCTGGCCCTCCACCTTCCAAATGTGATAGAAGAACTTATGGGCCCTGTTTAGGCTTGTGTCTTCTTGATTCTCTGTCCACAGGGTGGAAATCTGCTCTTACGATAAAAGATCATGGGAAAAACTATCTGGAAAAATGATAATTTTTAGAAACTGCTTTCAGTTAAAAAAAATTAGCTAGAAAACGAAACCAAACCCCCAAATTAGATATTGGAGCAGATTACTTTATTTTTTTATACCCCCTTTTTTTTTCTGCTGTAAGGAAACGGTCGTGTGTATGAGTGTGTCAGCAAGCACAGGCCCCAGCCTCTGCTCAGAGAAATTAAACTGCTTTCAAAGGGAGTAGCAGGCAAGACAGCCCAAGAAAAGGAGTTTAAGGCCTTTTGCATTCATTAAAATTTATTTGGAGCACGATAGATCTCCCATATATGTCAAACAGTCATCTTTTCTCCTTTATTTTAAAAGCAGCATTTGAAGATGTGAGAGTAAAGAACAATGTGGAAGTTTCTTTCACAGAACTTGTTCTTTTTCTTCCCCCAGCCCCCCAATGAAATGGTGTTTATGGCTTAATATTAATAGTTGGAAAGAAAGGCTGTGAGTGGGAAGGCATGGGATTTAAAAATCTACAAACTGTAGGAATAGAACTATATTTGGAGGTCGAACTTTTTTTAAAAAAGGCAAACTTTGTTTTTTGATTTTATTTTTTTACTGTGGTAAAAAAAAATATATAACATAGTATTCATCATTTTAGCCATTCATAAGTGTACAATTCAGTGGCATTAAATTCATTCACAATGTTGTATAACCATCACCACTATCTATACCCAAAATTTTTTTTACCATCTCCAATAAAAAAATCTATGCTCCGGGAATTCCCTGGCGGTCCAGTTGTTAAGACTCGGTGCTTTCACTGCTGTAGGCCCAGATTTCATCCCTGGTCAGAAACTAAGATCCCACAAGCCGCGTGGCACAGCCAGAAAAGAAAAAAAAAAAATCTCTGCTCCTAGTTATTATTTAACTAGCCCAATGCCCCTGGTAACACCTCTATTCTTTCTTTCTCTATGAATCTGTGTATTGTAGGTAACTCATATAAGTTGGAATCATACAATATTTGCTCTGTGTCTGATTTATTTCACCAAGCATAATGTTTTCTAGGTCCATCCATATTGTAGCATGTATCAAAATGTCATTTCTAAAAAAAGCAAACTTTCACCTGTAAAGAGTCAGAATTTTGATCTATTTTCTTCTTATTTGCAGCCCTTGTTCTCTGGAGCTTGTTAATGCTCCATAAAGGAAAGCAGAGGTCTTTGATCTTATAGGGCTTTGCTTTACTTACAGTCTTCTGAGCACTTGCAAGTCTTTCCTTGTTGACTGAGAAGCCGAAGAGGTTCTGGATTTTGTTTTTATTTTGCTTTCAGATCTTCTGGTATTGTGAACTGACAAACTCCTCTCTTAAAACCAAACGACTGAAAAATCTGACACTGAGGCACTTACGGTCAACCCCAAAAGCACATTTTTTGACCCTCCTTGACCTGAATACTTGTAATTTTCCTTCAGTTAAACTGAGGAGGGGTACAATGTGTAGGCAATGGGCATTTTACACAACCCACATTCATGACTCCTCCCTTTTTTAATCACCTAGTGATAAAAATGTCTAGTGTTTCTCAATCCCAATGGGACAAATGCCACCTTTTACAAATATTTTGTTAATCCCCCTTTAAAATCGTAAAATGAAATTCATAGGCAATATAACCTATATACTCCTATTACTTTTTTTTAAAAAATCAAGACAATGCCTTAAGCATGATATAAATTAGAAATAAAAGAACAATAATTTCTAATAAAATGATATATATTCCAGTAATATGTTTCCCAATTTGCTTGGGAATAACTACATTGAAAGACATAATAAAGTAGTCAGAAGCTGGCATTTAGAGGGAGAGTCACTCTTGAATTCAACAACTACAGATACAAATGAAGACAAATGTGTTATATAGACAACTAAATCCCTTGAGTAATGTTGCAATTTTCCAACAGTTATGCAAATTTCCAAATCAATGAACAACTTAGAAAAAACTTCTGGACAGAGTATAAAGTTTTATTCTTAGAAAGTTTAGGATATATTAAAGCTGTAATAAATATATTGTGCTTGTATGTAAAATGGAGTTAGATTTTCAGTTCAAATAATGCCTAAGTTTGTCCACATTCATGACTGTCCAGCTGGACATACGAAAGTCATATATGGAATGCAGAACAATTCTTTGTGCAGGACTGCCCCAAACTTGCATAACATTGACATCCCTAACATTTGCCCAGTAAATATGAATGGCCCCCAATCAGTGTGACAATCAAAAAACCCACAATTTAAAAAAAATAACCCGGAGGTAGAAGTATAACTGGTCTAGTCTTTTTAGAGGTGGGAAGCTAGCAGATAATTTTAAGTGCCTCTAAGAATTCCCAAGTATGTTTACATGCCCCATTTCCAGAGTGGGGTCTGGAGAGAGAAATGCTCCAGGGACAAATTCGGCAGGGAGGCTATTTGGGTAGTTGCCGTTTTTGGAGTGATTTTCTCATGTCCTTGCCCATGCCATGGGCCTGAGAGCTTACCCTTTGCCTTTCTCTTTAGACGCTCTGTCCACCACCACCTTTGCCAAGCTTCATAAATGTAGGAAAGTACATAAACAATTTTACTGTGGCATGGTGGAAGCTCTGGGGTTGAACATGCAAATTATGTCGTTACAGCTTCAAAAAAGGTTCAGGCTCTTTCCTCCATTTCATTTTCCCTTCTAAGTTCACCCTTAATTGCAGACTCCAGACCGAAGCTGCAAGTCTTGGCATAGCTCCCATACTATTAAAAACTCTAAGAATTCCTTTCTATATGTGTCTCCAATCCTACCTCCAACTTGGTTCCGTGCCCACACTAGTAGTTTGTCTGAACCAAACTTGGTGGCTTCCTGCATTCTGTGCTACAGTCACCCTGGAAACTGTACTTTCCACTCTCCAACAGGACAGCCCTGGGCATCTCTCAAACAATCTTGCCACATTTCAAAAATATGTTCTAAAAGAGCCAGATTCCTTCTATGCCTCCGCAGAATCTAAAATTTTTCTCCATCCCCCATCACTTATGTTGTCTGCTCAGATCCTCAAGATAATCCTGTAAAGTAGATCAGGGAGATAGCATCTTATCACTGAGGTCACTGAGGTACAGATTAATTGATTTGCCAAAGTTACACAGCTAATAAATAGCAGAACTGGGAAAATAACATAGATTTTGGGTTGCTTATTTGTTTTTGTCTTTAATTTTTTACATTTAATTCAGTAGGATTTTCAGGGATTATTTCACTAACTCCATTAAAATAAAAAACTCTTTGGTGAACTATGTCATATTTACCCTTTCCATACTCATTTGAAATTTTGCAAATCTCTCCAAAAGCCTTCTTGCTTTTCTTGCTGTCAGTACAGTCGGAAAACCCCTCATTTTCTAGTCTATCATCATATCCCCAGAAGTGCCTCTGCCCTTCAGATGGTTTAAGGTGCCCTTCCTTTGACCCTTTTCACCATTGTTATTTTTTCTGGATACACAGAAAACAGAATTGCCACACTGAAAGATATGTATGGCCTACATTTTGGTAACAGAGGAGTGATAATATTTTCTTTTTTATTTCTGAAGCATACTGTAGGCAGAAGAATACTCTGGACTTGAAACTTCTCAGAACGGCCATTACTCTGTTCACCATTCACTGAGGCCCCAACTTCCCATGCATTTCACCCTGTTCCTAAAGCCCTGACTGCTCTTCAGCCTTCTCCTGTCCTAAAATCCCACAAGACTTCAAGGCCTAGTTTGCGTGCTGTAGCCTCTATGAAGCTTTCTTTAAACTTCCAAAACAATCCCCCTATTTCTCACATAGCACATTGTTTAAAACCTGTTTACCACTTATTTAATTCTACAGGATATTATAATTAAATGCTCACAAAGTTTGTTTTATATTCATTCTTATTTTTGCTTTGCATTAAATTTCACACATTTCCCTGCTCATCATTGCAATTGTATCTCATTGCTTCTTCCTGACTTCATGTTTCTTCTTCCTTCCAGTATAAACTGTCTCTGAGAGGATCTGTAAATGGTAAATTTCTTGAATTCTATGTTTCAATTAGGAAATTTTTGGCTGCAAGTAACAAAAATCCCTACTCGAATTGTTTAAAAACATAAAGGAATTCAATTATCTCACTTACCACCAGGTCCTGAGATAAGTGCAGCTTCACAAGCAAAGACATCACATAAAGGAAAGTTTCTTCTCGCCATCCCACTCTGCCATCCTCCACCTTTCTATTCTGCTCTGGGGTTGACACCCTTCTTGGCAATGGCTGCCACAATCCCAGGAATCACTGGCAAACATGACAATGTCCAAGGGAAGGGCACTCTGCCTCTTTTCCCTATGATCTCTTGACAGGAAAAGAGACCTTTCATATAAGGCCCCTGGCAGATTTATCCTCACATCTTATTGGCCAGGACTGAGTCACCCAGCCCTTTCTATATGTACTAACCACTGTCAAGGGGAATGGGATTACTATGATTGGTATAGACTAATTAAGATTTACCCTTTGTCAGGCCAGAAGGTAGGGTAAACAACGCTATCAACTTGGGACATAGATAACACTTGGTTTTTGCACAACACTTACAGGAAGAACTTTCCAGAATGCACTTAGTCCCCATAAGAGAGTTCTTGAACCAGGCAAAGCAGGATGCACCATGGGTAGTGCCCTGGGGCAGAGAGCTGGTGCCTGTGCTGGTTTAGCATGTATAAAGAAGCGAGGGCAGGAATACTTAACCAATCCTATAGCAACAGTTTTCAGTCAGAGCACTGGTCTTGATGGTGAGAATATGTGGAAGCAGGACAGCAGCCGCCTGGAGGAGTTTTCTTTCCAGTTCTGGTGTCAGCTAGAGATCTCAGAGTTCTCCTCACTGAGCTAGCTTTTTGCTCGGTTACCTAAGGGAACAGGGTGAGAGAATTTGTCTTGCCTCATCCCTGAATCACATGGAGGAAGAATGTACACCTCAGTAAAAAGAAAAGGGCTCTACCAGCAAGAGAGAAAGCTCTTTTCAGTAGACTATTGATGTGCCTTATACCTTGAATACTTGAAACCCTTACCGACTATGGTTAAATCTTAATTTTAGAGTCAAAAGTTCTTTTCCTTCAATTCTCTGATGATTTTGCTTCAGTGTCTTCTCTTACCCAGTACTGCAGATGAGAAATCTGTGGGTTATCTGTTTTGATTCTCTGGAGGAGCTTTTGCAACTTTTTAAAATCTTTTAAGTAAGAAAATGTCATAATTTTGTGTGAATTTGTGAGGTTGTTCATCCTGTTTGGCACACGGTGTTATCTTTCAATCTGAGAGCTCTTTTTTTTCAGGTGTTATTTATTTGTCATTTACTTGAAGATTTCCTTCATTAGCTCTATTTTATTCCTTCAGACTGGCCCAGGGGAACCATGCATCATTAAACAGGCTTTAGAATTTGCAGATATCTCATCCAAGTCTCCCAACTTCTCTTGAACATTTTAACCTATTTGTTGTTTATGCTCTCTGCTGTAAGGACAGTTGACCCAGTTTTTAGCTTATTATTTAGCTCTTTAGTTTTTCTTTTCTGCTGTTCAGTCCTCCATTTAGTTTTTCTAATAAACCTCGTTATTGAAATATAACATGCATAAAGAAAAGTGAATAAATCCTAGGTGTACAGGTTGATGAAGAATCACTAAGTGAACACACATGTGTAACCCTCACCGGTGAAGAAAGAAGACAGCACCAAGAATGTTGTCTTTGCTTCTTTTTTCTTTTTTAAATTAATGAATGAATTAATTAATTTTTGGCTGCACTGGGTCTTCTTTGCTGCACGCAGGCTTTCTCTACTTGCAGTGAGCAGGGGCTATTCTTCGTTGTGGTGCGCGGGCTTCTCATTGCGGTGGCTTCTCTTGTTGCAGAGCACGGGCTCTAGGCACGCAGGCTTCAGTAGTTGTGGCACGAGAGCTCAGTAGTTGTGGCACACGGGCTCTAGAGTACAGGCTCAGTAGTTGTGGCACACAGGCTTAGTTGCTCCACGGCATGTGGGATCTTCCCAGAGCAGGGCTCAAACCCATGTCCCCTTCATTGGCAGGCGGATTATTAACCACTGCGCCACCAGGGAAGTCCTGTCTTTGCTTCTTTAATATATAGGGTATATATTTCCGATATGGAAACTTAGTAGATTGAAAAAATAAAGAGACAGTGGAAAGTACTGCTAGAATCATCTTTAACTTAGTTTGCAATTCAAGCCAAGTGTTCATTCTATAAGTACAGCCATTCTGGTCCTGAGGCAAAGAAGAGTTTTTGTTCAAATGAGATAAATGTGAGATCCTCCATCTCTATAATGATCCAGTTCACAATGATATTGCTGACAAATTTTCTAATTATTCCATCTTGCTCATATGATTATTTTCTCACTCATCTTCCCTCTCTATAATATTAGTTCATGATTTTTTTATGGCCAAACCAAAGAAAGTGGAAGTTTCTGACCACACCCTCTCCTAAAAATCTAAGGATGGATTATTGTGCGAGGACCCTGCTGTGGCTAAGCTCCAGCCTGAAAAGGGGAGTTGGGAAGGTTAAAAGAAAATGACTATCTCCTCTCAGTAAGAGATACATGGAAGTGTCCACTCTCCCTAGACCATCAAGTAAACTAGCTCGCCCATGCCCTCAGGAGTAATCTGGGAGGAAATGGTAGAGAGGTATACTGTCTTCCAAGTCTAATGCTCTGCTTGCTGCCCCCAAAGTTATCGTCATTCATTCTTCTTGTTGAGGACTGACCATCTCAAGAGAAGAAAGATCTCAAGGAATTGATCACAACTTGCAGCTCTTATGTGGATTCAGTGAAGTCTCAACAAATATCCAGGTCATTCAGTGGCTGGAAATCTATGTGATTAGTTCAATTCAACAGATGCTTTTTGAACACCTGTCATTTTTTTTTTTTTATTCATTCAACAAATATTTGTCAGTCACCTACTCTGCACCAGGCTCTGTTTTAGGAGCCATATAATGGATACAATAAATAAGATGAGACCCTGCTTTGAAGGAAATTCCAATTTAGTTGGAAGGAAAAGGCACACAGAAATAATGAAAACCAATAACAGGAATAGGCATGTACCCTGGAGCCGTATAAACAAATGACACTGGGGGCAGGAGGAGGGAGGTCAAGAAAGGGAGATCATACTCAGATCAGTAAACCAGGATGGCTTCATAGACGATGGCATTTAACCTTGAAGCTAGGTAGGAATTTGACAGAGATGCAGGAAAGAAGAGCATTCCAAGAGAGAAAACTGCATAAAGAAAGGCATGGAACTGAAGGTAGGCAAAATAGTTGGGTGTGGCTGGAATGAGAATAGAGACAAATAAGCAGAGGTAGATTGTTTTTTAAAAAAGAGAAAAAGTTGGTCTATGTGCACCATACGTATAGATCACAGTCCTAACCAATAGTCAGTGGAAGCTGTAACATCCTAAACAAACTATTTTATAGAAGATATAGAGCTCCTGGTTAAAGGTAAATGATATTTTTGTTAATCCAATATAACCTGGGTTAAATGCAAAGTGCTAAGACGAACGCTTTCCTTAAGGAATCCTCTTTTTAACAAGTGAATTAGAGGAACCAAAAACTTGCCCAGTTTTCCTAGATAAAAATATGGATAAGTTAAAGTAAACATTAATGATTGAAGGGTTAGTTCTCGCTGAAAGGAACATGGAAGGCTCTGTGGAAAATGCACATTTAAGCATGGTTTTGAATGATGGGCCAGGAGCTGGAGAAGATGGAAGTGAAATCAAGCTCCTGGTTCTATTTGTAATGCTCATGGACAGCAAGCATGGAGCTTGTGAATCACTTGCCCTCCATAGACATAGCTACAGAAGCACTCTGACCCAGCCAATTAACTGTGGGTATCTAATGAACGTTTCATTAGCATAAATTACTATGATGGATAGAAACTTTATGAATCCTATGCAGCTCTCTAGGCATTTAAATAGGGGCTTTGTTTGTCTTCTGAAATCATTATTACAAACTAGAGGAATATTTACAATACAGTAGTAGAGGAAGGCTAAAGGGGGGTAGTGACCATAGATGAGGTATGAGCGACATGTTCTAAGGCCTTAAGTGCCATCTTAAAAAGTTTAGCTCTTATTCTAAAGACAATGGGAGTCATCAAAGCATTTTGAACCAGGAGCAGGCTTTCACTTTAGAAAAGTCACTCTGGCAGTTGGAAGAAAGAAATGAGTGGTAGGTGGGCTGAAGACCTAGCACCCAGTCAATATTCCACTATAGCTGGGCAGCCGTGGCAGGGTGGGCTCGTAACATGGCATAGTAACTAAGACTGGTTTCAGAGCTGGAGAAAGCACTTACTGTGAACCGTCTGGTTATGTCATTAGGGTCCCTCACCACCCCTTGTTTGTCAGAACACTGCTCAAGCCAATTTTTTAAACCAAAAGGCTTAGGAATAAGAATATCACATGCACTGAGGAAATTTTAATTTAACTTTCCTGAGAGTGGGAAACCAACCTCTTGCAAAGTTCAGCACATTCCTCAAAGCTGCTCTCACTTTCCTGCCTCGCTGAGTCAGGCAGCAAAAGGGTTTCGTTGCTAAGACAACTCCATACAAGGCCCTCCATGCTGCGCCGCCCTCTGCAGCCATCGCTGGCCAAACCCTTTGGGGTTGCTTGGAAAATTACAAACCGAAACTAGCAAGCCTACTTCTTCACATATCTTTTACAGAAATCCCACTTAGATATCCCTTTCTATCAACCACTTTATTTCTGTTGTCAGTCTCTCCAGCCCCAAACTCTCTCTTCTTTGAAAGGAAACATGGGCTTTCCAGGCAAATAAGATTTTATTTCCTGATATCTTCAGACCTCATTTCCTATTCTTCTGTTTGTTTGTAACTTATCTAAGGAAGGAGTAGAAAGCGAGGGAGAGAAGCTGCATCTGATCTACTATACGTCACTCAGGGCTGGGTGCTCTGATGCATGAAAGTACCATATTTAAATGCATTTCCTTGTTGAAACATATGACATCATATATTGAATAAGAGCAATATAGAGCATCTGGCTTTCAAAAAGGTATCTGGCAAAGTTTCAGGTTAAGGAACAAGGTGAAGAAATGGGGACTGGATAAGGTTATGTGGTTAGAATGATTCAAATCTGACAATACCCAGAGGATGTTGATTAATGAACCACTGACATTTTGTAAGAAGGGCTCTATTCTTAACCCCCTCCTGTTCATCAAATTCATAATCGCTTGGATAGTAACATACGCTGTTAATTTTGCAGATGACCAAATACATTTAGTGCAATGCTAAGCACTTAGTAACTGCTCAATAAATGTTTGTTGAATTTAATTGAGAGGAAACTGTTGATACTTTACATGACAGAATCACAATTCTAAATTAGTTCGTTAGGCTGAAAGAAAGTAAAAATACAAATACAATAATATTGAAAAGGGATGGATGAATTTTGTGCTCTTGGGCTCAAATAATCAATGTTACAACGGTAGGACTGAGAAAGCCCAATTTAACATATGAAAAAAAAATTAGAATTTAGTTGACGATAAGCCAAATATGAATTAATAGGCTGCTTTCCTCTCCTTACAAAAGTAATACAGGCTACATAGCATCATGGACAAATCAAGGGAGATAACAGGGTTTGCCATTGCACTATTTAGACAACATCTGGAAATTGTGTTTCATATTAGGCACTGGGTTTTAAGAGGATCATTAATCAAGAAACTGTGTCCAGATGAGAATGGGCATAATGGAAAGGGGCTCCCATGAGAAAAATGTAAAGACATTTGGATTATTTGTCCAAATTATAAAACAAAATGTATGCAGGTGTAAGGGTAATGATAGGAGTCTTCATGATAGCTACTTGCACATGTTGAAAGGCTATCATATACAAGCAAGATTCACATTATTCTTGGTTGCTCCGGAGGGCTTAGCTTAACTAAACTAAGATTAACATAGCTTAACTAGGACCTTGAAAAGAGTGAAAACAAAGCAAAGTTTGGCTGTTGATAAGAAATAATCCTTTACCAAATAAAATAGTCAACAAATGAAGCAGTGAGTGCTACAAAGTAATATTGAAAATCAGGTTACTTTTAGAGAGAAGTATCACATAAAGTAGTTTGTTGGATTTTTAAAAGGACTCTATATTTTGAAGTCCCTTCTGTCTCTAAAACTGCCTGATTGTGATTATAATTATATTGTCTGAAAGCAAAAAACAAATAGTGGTAAACCACCATCAATCAACTAATCATCATGCAGATCAATATGACACATGAAATATTCATTCAGCTGAATTCCACAAGTAATTTTTGACTGCTTCTTTTGTACTAAGCACTTTGTAGGTACTAATTTTTTAATTGAATAAGACTTAGTGATTTACCACAAGAAGCTTACAATCTTGTGGTGAAGAATGACCTAAATAGATAACTTCAACATGTTTCTTAGGCACTTGCACTAGTTTCCAATTGCTCCTGTAATACATTACCGAAACTTAGTAGCTTAAAACATCACAATTTTATTGTCTGACAGTTCTGAGAGTCAGAAGTCTGAAATGGGTGTCACTAAGTTAGAATCAAAATATCAGCAGGGCTGGTTCCTTCTGGAGGCTCTAGGGGAGAGTCTGTTTCCTTGCCTTTTCTAGATTCTAGAGGTCACCCATATTCCTTGGCTTGTGGCCCTATTCCTCCAAGTTCAAAGCCAGAAATGTCAGGCATAGTCATTCTCACATTGCTGGTTCTCTATATTCTGCCTCCCTCTTCAGAATTTAAGGGCACGTGATTATGTTGGGCCCACCCAGATAATCCAGGATAATCCCCGCATCACAAGGTCAGCTGAATAGCCATGTAGTATTTAACTCAGTATTGTCACATACTGTAGTTTTTCAAGGGAAGCTGTAGATTTGGATAGTTATATATAAAATACCAGAAAATTTTACACTGCAACTCTTATAAAATACATCCGTGGACCAGATATGGCCTATAGGCTACTAGTTTGCAACCTCTAGTCTAAGATGAAGAAAGTTTTTGACTGATTAACCAGCAGTTCTTAACCTGGAGTCCAGGATAGAATTCAGGAGGCCAGGAGCCTGAATGTGGAAAAAAATTTATCTCCATTTTTATTTATATAACACGAATTACATATCTTTTAAATATCTTTATATTAAATAATAGAATATAAATTATATGCTTTAGTTTTTACTAATCTCTAATAGAAATTTAGCAACTCCTTATTTATGAATATCAGCGACAAACCACAGTAGTATTAGGAATACCTGTAGCTATCACCCATGGAAATTACAAACACTTTTATGTTACATTACAGTGTTGCAACATTTCAAAATATCTTCTATGCTCACCACTACCTTGAAATTATGGCAATTTGTAGATCCATCCTAGATCTAGTTGTTTAATGTATTAATAAAGAAGCACATATAATACCATTTCACGAATTTGCTTTTATTTAAATATTTTGATAACTGTATTTCATCATATTTGGTTACCTTTACCATGCTGTTTTATTTTATATATTTAAAAAGATTATTCTGAGAAGAGTTCCATATGCTTCACTGGACTGCAAAGGAGTCCATGGCACGTGCAACACACACACACACAGACACACACACACACACACACCCTTGAGCCAAATGAGGGGAATGAAGGAAAAAGGCAAGGAGAAATACGACTCAAAGCCAACACTCACAACTGTCCAGCTTAGTTTACACTTTGATAAAATGTTAGTATGTGCCCAGGGGGCACTTGTCAATCCCTGTCACTGAGGCAGTGACATTAACTCTTTCAGGCTTCGCAGGTACTGCAGTTAAGTCTAATTTCAACTACCAGGAGTGACTTGAGTCTTGGTGGAAACTGAAGCCTGCTGTTGTTAAGCTCTATTATTAAAGTAATAGCATCTTGTTCAGTTAATAGGTCGCACAGGAACGTCATGTAGTTAGACATGAAGATTTTTTGTTTAGGGCTGGCTGGGCTGAGGAGCTACTGAGTGTTTGCTCGCATCCCGTTTAACCAAAGCCTCTCTCTGCTGGTGGATGATGGCTGGTTGCTTTGCAGGTCTGGGAAATGTGTTTGGCCTACTCCAATCTGGGCTGTCTGCTCTGCTTGCTTTGGTTTTGCAAATCTGAGCTCAGCTGTGGGTTTATTTAGTTCCAGGAGACTGGCGTTGGCTTTTCACATTCCTAGGTCTCGTGTGTCTGAAGACCTTCAGTTTGGCTTTACAAATGATCCTATGGTGTAACACTAGCTCCTGAATGGTAACATAAGTTTGGTAATAATAATAAAACAGAAATAGGGAGCTATCAGAGATTATTAGTACTGGCATATGAATTAAACCATATTGCAACAAATCTGTTTCAAGGGTAATAATCTTAGTTTGGACAGAATTGAATTCAAGACCTCAGCCTCGCTGGCATTTCCCACATCCACTTCCTCTAACTTTGAAGATTTCCAGATCACTTAAATGGTGTACGCTCTCCGCTAGTCTCCAGATAGTCCTCTAAAAGGAAGTCATTCCTACCAAGCTCTGTTTGCAAATGTCTTGACATTTTTTGAGTTGCAGGTAGCTGAATGCTCCCAAAGTTATAAACAAGAGGGTCTCCATACCTGTCTGTGGTTCCTAAAGGCAGATATTTGTCTCTTTTGTTCATTGTGGCATCTCTGCCTGGCACACTGATAGGTGTTCAAAAAATATTAGTTTAGTAAATAAATGAATCAATGCAACACAAATACTTATAATTACAATGCTTCCTTCAGAGGTTATTGAAAGGATTATTTAAGATACCATGTTAAAACCTTCATAAACTCCTAAGTCCTACATCAGTGAGTAAATTGAATTCACTACTGCCATAAACCATGGTTAACCTCATCCCCTCCCTTCATGTTAAGTCCAACGAGAAATGCAGAAAATACATTTATACTAACTTTTGGTTGTATAAGAGTCTTTTGGTTATATAAAAGTCTGTCCCTAAGCAAAACTGTATAATTGGCATGCTGCCATTCCAGTCTCCTTTTATCAAGACTTTTGGGGAGCCCCCAACTTCCAGGGGTACAGGGCCTCCCAAAACCTTGTACATTTGACATAATTAGTTTTGAAGATACTTCCATCCTTATTCCAGACACAACACTTCTTAGCATTGCCGCGTCACCATCAAAACTTTTGTTTCCATGTACTATTCTTTCTCAGCATTACAAAGCTAACCTGAAATCCTTAATGTGTATCAGTGTGTCATCAGCAGGTTTCTGTTTAATGTGATATCTTGGGTGGTGCCCATGTCTTTCATTAGGATCAGATACTTCAGCTATCCTGGCAAAATGGTGGGAGAATATTGGCTCTTCAAGATCATTTAATGTTATACCACATTGGCCCACATTGTTATACCCATTTTATCTGTGCATAGATCCAACTGGGTAACACACGCTGAGGCTTATTTTGCCTCTGCTCTGCCCTCGGACACTGGGAGACTTGGGCAAATTGCCCCCCTCTCTTTCTGCCTGAGCTACTTTATCTAGAAATTGAAAAGGGAGGAGGGGAGTGCCCCAGATAATCTAGTCCTGTCTGCACCTAAAAGAGCAATAATTCTGGGGTTATCTGTACTACGCTTCAGATGAAATAAATCAGGTTAAAAGAGAAATTTATAAGAGATGCTGCTGTTTTTCTCACCTTCACTTGGCATCACACCCTTAATGAAATAGAGTAATTCAGGAGCCAAAGATACGATATATATACATACGCACACATACCTATATCTTAAAGCGATAAGAAGACAAAAAATGATTTTTGATTTTTGAACAATGACCAAACTCACATTCTGCAAAGAGAACTATATAAATTTACTGAACTAGAAAATATATACCTCACAGTGTGTTCTCATAACTGTTTTTACTTCCCCCACTTTCAGAATCTTGTGACACTCAGAATGGTTCTTCAGGCCAATTACTACCGGTCACACAGTTCTGCTGCAGGTTTCAGTATGTCTAGCCTGAGCTGTCTGAGTCTTCAGTCTCATCAGGATTATCATCTTCACTACCCATCAATGGGACAGGAAGGTCTAAACTCACATTTGTTGTGGAGGAATTACTTCCTACTTGAGATTCCTTCAATATGCAAAAGCATGGATAGCACCATACTTCCTATTTAATAACATTAAATATGCCTGTCATATTTTATGCCTGAAGAGCTTGGAGTGCTATTATTCAGTTGCTTTGTGTCCTGCATAGTGTACGCACATATACACATTTATGTTAGTGAGAGTAAGGCTAAATTTCTGCATCAAAGAGACACCCCCCCACACACACACAAAAAAGAATTAATGGCTTAAAGAAACAAATTGCCTTCTCGATCATGTACCAGCCTGAAGTAAGTATTGCCAGTTGGTGAATCTGCTTACATGATAATCATTCAGAAACCCAGGCTAACAGTGGCTCAGCTGTCTTCAGTATTTGCCTCCAAGTAACACCCTAAATTCCATTTATGACCTTAAAAATAGACCGCAAACTGATAATTTTATCACTTTGTAGTTTAAAATGTGACCCATAAATCTACCTATCTCCGCCTAAAATTTGCCTCTTTTTATTTTAAAATTTATTTATTTATTTATTTTTGGCTGCATTGGGTCTTCGTTGCTGCGCACGGGCTTTCTCTAGTTGCGGTGAGCGGGGGCTACTCTTCGTTGTGGTGCGTGGGCTTCTCATTGAGGTGGCTTCTCTTGTTGCAGAGCTCGGGCTCTAGGCACACAGGCTTCAGTAGTTGTGGCCCACGGGCTCAGTAGTTGTGGCTCACAGGCTCTAGAGTGCAGGCTCAGTAGTTGTGGCGCATGGGCTTAGTTGTTCCGCAGCATGTGGGATCTTACCGGACCAGGGCTCGAACCTGTGTCCCCTGCATTGGCAGGCGGATTCTCAACCACTGCGCCACCAGAGAAGTCCCTAAAATTTGCCGCTTTTTAAAAAAAAAAATCATGGCATAGTGACTAATTTAACGCTTCAGTTGTAGTGGGCAAACTGTTGATAAAACAGAGAATTTCCGTTTTTATTAGCTCCATTGACAACCTAATAAATGAATCTGGAGGCTTATTTATTATATATACAATTCTTCTTTATTATATGTATGATTCTTCTTCTGTTCAATAAAAAAGTCAAAATTGGTAATAAAGTCTGTGTTTTTTAACATCTTTTTTTGCAATCATGTTAATATGCCAATGTCAGGCTGTCCTTTCTATAGAAGGAACTAAACGTCAAAATATAAACAAAGGAGTGAGTTCCTTTGTGTTTCATTTTTGTCGACACTGAATTTTCCTTCTGAAAAAAAATAAAGTCCTTTTTTTCTCATAAGTAGTGACTTTAAATTGACCAGAAAGGAAAAATAAAAAGACAGCGATGTGTTGGCAAATGCCAGGAGACAGTGGTGACTGTTTGTATTTTTATAGTGCATTGTGAAAGACATTTAACGAAAAAAATTTGAAAGAATACTAAGAATAAATACTTCTAATGGTCTCTGGCTCCCTTTTAAAGAATGACTTGAAAGATGATCAGCATTCATCTTTGATAAATAGATAGTCAAGATAAATAGGGATAAATAGAAAGTCAAGAAAATAAATCAGCTTATAAATGAGCATATTTACCAAAACCCAGAAAATTTAAAAAGTTATGCTAGTCACATTGATAGAATACAAGTTTGTTTACTGCCATGGAGAGCCAAGATATTTTATTGGATACAACTGCCGTATGGTTTCCCTGCTGGCCTAGATCTCTTAGGCAAGTAGACCCACAGCAGCTGAGCAAACACTCTGGAGCTTTATGTAGCTCAAGACCACCGCAAGGTCTGCTGGAGGAGCGGAAGGCAGCCACCCTGTGGAATCTGAGGGAGAGGCTTCTGAGAATGAGGTGGTCTTGGGGCGTCAGAAGCCTGCTATGGACTGAGTGCCAAGGTGTTGAGATTCCCAGATGAGCAAGGTCCCATTCTCACAGACCCCTGAGATCAGATAAAGTCTCGGGACCCCTGCTTGCCTGTGTCAGACAGCCAACGGCACTCGGTGCTAAGTCCCAGCGAACTGCTTCTCCGCCCTCCCACGGCCCTCCCACAGTAGTTTTGGCCCAGTTTGTTTCCTGCTACATTTTCTTTCTCCATTGCCATGTAGAGAAGTGTGATGGGGCATGAAAAATAGTATTGCAAGCCAAATAATACACTCTATTTGAAATGACTGGCCTGGTATCTTTAAATAAAAAATAATTTTGCTTCTAATCTCAAATGCCAGTCTACAAACTTGCAAGCAACCCAAAAGACCACAGGATGGGGTGGTATAGACTACAGTGAGGTAGAGAACAGAAAAGGGAGATATCATAAGAGCCTGGGGAAAATGTGGATAATTAGAAAATGTAGCTGCTGTGTTGGGCTTTGAAGGCGTTCAGCTGTAACCAAGGCCTTCCCATGACACAAAAGTGCGAGACAAGGTTAGTTACACATGTAATCCCTGCTTCTATTAAGTTCGTGAAAGTTAATTATACCAGTGTAGCTTTTAATCTTTTTTAAAATGTGTATTTATTTATTTATTTATTTATTTATTTTGGCTGTGCTGGGTCTTAGTTGCAGCACATAGGATGTTTGTTGCAGCATGCATGATCTTTAGTTGCGGCATGCGGACTCTTAGTTGCGGCACACATGGGGGATCTAATTCCCTGACCACGGAGAGAACCCGGGCCCCCTGCATTGGGAGCGCGGAGTCTTACCCACTGGACCACCAGGGAAGTCCCCTAGTTTGTATTATTAAAGACAGTGATGATGCAGCCTGAAATCTTGTAGTGTATCCAATATTAACAGAAATAGTTGCAAACTAAGGTTATCAAATATATGAATACATAATCAATGCAAAATATTCTTTTTTTTTAAATTTATTTATTTCATTTATTTTTGGCTGGGTTGGGTCTTCGTTGCTGCGTGCAGGCTTTCTTTAGTTGTGGAGAGCAGGGGCTACTCTTCGTTGCGGTGCGCAGGCTTCTCATTGCTGTGGCTTCTCTTGTTGCAGAGCACAGGCCCTAGGCACCCAGGCTTCAGTAGTTGCAGCATGCAGTCTCAGTAGTTGTGGCTCACGGGCTTAGTTGCTCCGTGGCATGTGGGATCTTCCCAGACAAGGGCTCAAACCCAGGTCCCCTGCATTGGCAGGCGGATTCTTAACCACTGCGCCACCAGGGAAGCCCAATGCAAGATATTCTTGTCAGGTAATTCAGTTGGAAAGCAGTCACTCTCTTCTTCTGTAGCCTGTGCCCACATGTGCACTAGCGTGTGTACACACATGCAGAATGCTCAAGGAAGGACTGAAAAGAGAAAGATGAGTATAGAAAAATAACTAAGGAAAATGTGAGGCAGAATTGGAAATCAAAACAAACTTACATCTGAAATGATGTGATTAATTAAATGATGTGGCCCTCAAACATCAAAGTAATGCAAGAACAGGGATGTTTTCCAAAGCTCCTTTGTTGAATAAGGGAATCATTTCACTGTATGAATTACAATATACACGACACTAGTCCTCCTTACTAGTCATAACAAAAATTACCTGAAACATATACAGAGTGAAGGAAAGAATTTTGGTTTTGAATACTGAGAATTCAAGAAGAGAGAAGTTATTTCCTCTAAAGGCTGAAAATTTACCATATATATATATATATATATATATATTCTGTGACTGTAAGTAACATTTTTTTCTCCTTTCCCTTGAGAGTCTGAAATAATTTAATCTTTTTGTAATTATATTTTAGAAAACAGACTGTAAACATTCACATTATTAAATATATATTTAGTGGATAGAAAAGAACAAGAACAAAAATTTCAGCTGAGGAATTTCTGCCAAGAAAAGATCTGATTGAATTTTCATGATGCTTAGAAAAATAGAGTAGGCTGTATTCTGTACATTAATGCTCTTTGGAAAGTTATAGGCTAGATTTTAAATCCATTTTATGATAATAATGTCACTTTAAGTATTGTCATTATATGCTGTTAATTAAGTTAACTATAATTATTTAAATTAAATCATAAACCGAAGTTTCCTTCTTTTAAAATAGAAAAATCTAGCAGTTACCCCTTAACAAAGTGGTCAAATGTAGCATCCCTAGTAATGGGACAAATCGTCATGATGTTACTATTGATGGGATGCTATTGGAAGTACATAATACAACCTACATAGTATTCTCACCAAAATGTTTACCCTGAACATATTCACAAGAAAAAAACCAAATCTAGATTAGAGGACATTCTCTAAAAGAATTGGCTCTGACCCTTAAAAAAAAGTTAATGCCATAAAAGACAAACAGGAGACGGGACTATTCTAGATTAAAGAAAACTAAAGTGATATGGCAACCATATGTAAATGCATAATCATTGACTGGATCCTGGATCAAAAATAACTACAATAAAGATTATTTTGTAAACAACTGGAGAAATTTGAATATGGACTCTATGTTAGATAGATCGTTATTAAATATCTTGGGTGGTTTTGTAGAAGAAATAAGAAATACATTCTTAAGAAATACATGTTGAAGTGTTTAGGGGTAAAGGGTCATGTCTGCAAGTTGCTTTCAAGTGTATATACAGACGTGTGTGTGTGTGTGTGTGTGTGTGTGTGTGTGTGTGTGTGTGTGTGTGTGGAGAGAGAGAGAGAGGTAAAAGCAAATGTTGTAAAATGTTAAGAATTAGTGAATCCAGGTAAAGTGTATATTGTACTATTCTTTCAGCTCTTTCAAATTCAGTGGATTTGAAATTGTTTAAAGACACTGGGTTACTAAATCATAGATGAACGCTATTTCTCTTTAGAAAGCTTTCAGGTAATAAATGAAGGAATGATAGAATTAGACTGTCTCCATTTTGTAATCTTTAATATACTCATATATCTAAGCATTGAGCATCAATGGTCATAAAAGGAAAAACAATCAGATATTATACGCCTTTTAAAAGAACACACCACAATTATAAAGTGGCTTTGACAAAAAATATCAAACCTGAAACTAACCCTCTAGTTCAGCTGGTCTAAAACATCAGCAGAATCAGAATCACCTGAAACGCTTGTTAACCACTGATTGTGGGATTGAAAGCCCAGGGTTTCTGATTCTGTAGGCCTGGGGTAAAGTTCAATAATTTGCAGTTCTAACAGGTCACTGGGTAAAGCTGAGGCTGTGGTCCAAGACCACCCTTTGAGAAGAACCTCTCTAGATCAACATACTAATTTACAGGAGCTACAAATGACAGAGGAACATGTCAAATAATATCATGGAGATGCTATCAACAAAACCAGACTGTGGGTAAGTAAAGGAAAAAACACTGTTTCTTAAATAAATCAATTGCAATTTAAATAAAGATGAAGGGGAACGTACAGGTTAAAAGATATACCAATCAACTGCAATTGTAAATTTTTACTTGGATTCTTATTTAACTGCATTTTTAAGTATTTATTACATTTATGATGTTTAGAAATTTGACTATTGACTGGATGAATTATGGTTAATGTTTTAGGTGTATTATTGGTATTTTTTTAAAAGAGTTCTTATTTCTCAGATATACATATTAAAATATTCACGAATGAAAAAGTTAGAGGGGAAAAAAGTTTAAAAACATAAATAAAGGCAACAAATCTATAATTCTCAGTAACTTCACTGATTTTTATTCTCCGGCAAGAGTATTGTTATCCTGCTTGTTTCATCTTTAATATTCCTATTTAGCTTTTTTCTATCTTCCTTTCCCCTGCTGGTGACTCAGCTCTTGGAAATCTGACATAGCCATCACAATTATTTTCACAGCTAAATTCTCTTTGCTAATCTATGGTACACATGTATTGATTTCCTCATAATTTTGACATTCTTAAATGTCAAAATACTAAAACAAGAAGTACACCCATAATCAATATAAGTTCTATTTTAATTACAAGCAAAAATATCAAAAATTAAGTTTAGTTTTATTGTGAATATCAAATATAAAGCATGTATGATGAACATAGAGCTTAAAGGATAACAAATGATAACCTGTGCATCAACCACCCAGCTTAAGAAATAGGATATTATCAGTACCCCTAGAAGATCCCTGTGTGCCCCCATCTAAATCACCTCCCCTGAAAGTAACCACTATGCTGAATTTTGTGCTAATTATTCCTTTGCTGTATTATATAATTTTGCTGCCTAACACTATAGTTTTGTCTATTTTGATATTTATATAAGCAGACTCACACCATAGTCATTCTTCTGTGTATTTGTTGTTGCTGCTTACAACTTTATGTTTTTGAGATTCAGCCATAAAGATAGGTACAGCAGTAATCCATTCATTTTCACTGCTGGATTAGTATTCATGTGTACAGATACGCCAAGATTTATTTATCACTTCTTGTGTTGATGGATATTTTATCTCTCTTTCCAAATTTTGCACCTCCTTATTTGATTGTACTATTACCTCCATTACAAGGTTACCCTAAAATGGTGATGCAGAGCTACTTTTTAAAGTCAGTTCTTCCTAACTTGAGTAGCATGGCTGCAGTTTTTCCCCTTAATTGTGGTGCTGGCTTTTGGGCTCAAATATATATTTATATCATGTTAAGGAAATATTCACCTATTCTTATTTAGTTGAATGTTTTTGTCAAAAATCATTGCTGGATTCTGTCAGGTACCTGTTGAACATTTATGGAGATGATCATGTGATATTTCTAATTAGTTCTTTCAATTTAATAGTTTTTTAAAATATAAATGTTATTGATTCATGAAGTAAAGTCCCCTTGTTAATGATGTTTTAATCTTAAATTTTGTTGCTAGAGTTTATTTTAGAGTTTAGTACAATATTTATAAGTGAAATTGGTCAATAGGCCTTTTTTTATATAATCTGTCAGATTTTGGAATCAGTATCACTTCGTAAAAATAATTTGGAATAGAGCTTTTTTTTTTCTTAATGTTGTGGCTATCTAAATAGCACTGTTATTGTATTTCCTTTAAAGTTTTGGTATAACTTTCCATAGAGTCAAATGGCCCTGGAGTTTTTCTTTGTTGATTTTCTCTATTTCTTCTAAGGACATCATTTTTTTTTTTAAGTTTTTCTATATCTTCTGATCAGTTTTGCTATTATATTTTCCTAAATGAAAGTTATTCTGTTCATCCAAATTTGCAAATATATTTTCACAGAGCTGAGTGTTCTCTTATTTTTCTTTTAATTTCCTCTGTTTCTGCCATGATTTCTCTATTACCATTTCTTTTTTATTATACAATACTCTGTTAGTTCCTGGTATACAACATAGTGATTTGATATGTCTGTACATTTCAAAATGATCACCATGGTAAGTCTAGTTATAATATGTCACCATACAAACATATTACATAGTTATTGACTATATTTCCCACAATGTACATTTCATCCCTATGACTCATTTATTTTGTAACTGGAAGTTTGTACATCTTAATCTCCCTCACCTATTTCTCTCCTCTTCCTACTCCCCTCCCCTCTGGCAACTGCCTGTTTGTTCTCTGTATCTATGACTCTGTTTCTGTTCAGTTATATTTGTTCACTTGTTTTGTCTTTTAGACTCCACATATAAGTGAAATCATACAGTATTTGTCTTTCTCTGTCTGACTTATTTCATGTAGCAGAATACCCTCTAGGTCCATCCATGAGGTCACAAGTGGCAAGATTCCATTATTTTTTATGGCTGACTAATAGTCCATTGTGTATATATATATACCACATCTTCTTTATCCATTCATTTATTGGTGGGCACTTATGTTGTTTCCATATCTTGTCTATTGTAAATAATGCTGCTAAAAACATTGGGGTGCATGTATCTTTCTTATATAGTGTTTTCATTTTGTTTGGATAAATGCCTAGGAGTGTAATTCCTGGGACATATGGTAGTTCTATTTTTAATTTTTTGAGGAATTTCCATACAGTTTTCCAGAGTGGCTGCACCAATTTACATTGCCACCAACAGTGTACAAGTGTACCCTTTCCTCCACATCCTTGCCAAAACTTGTTATTTGTTGTCTTTTGGGTAATAGACATTCTGACAGATGTGAGGTGATATCTCATTGTGGTTTTAATTTGTATTTCCCTGATGATTAATGATGTTGAACATCCTTTCATGTGCCTGTTGACCATCTGTATGTCTTCTTTGGAAAAATGTCTATTCAGGTCTTCTGCCCATTTTTTAATTGGGTTGTTTGGGGTTTTTTTGTTTGTTTGTTTGTTTTTTGATGTTAAGTTGTATGAGTTCTTTGTATATTTTGGATATTAACCCCTTATTGGATATATCATTTTGCATTTCTATACACTAACAGTGAGCTATCAAAAAGATTAAAAAAGAAAACAATCCCATTCACAATCTCATCAAAAAGAATAAAATACCTAGGAATAAATAATATAAATAAATAAATAAATAAATCTAACTGAGAAGGTAAAAGACATGTACTCAGAAAACTGTAAGACACTGGTGAAAGAAACTGAAGATGACACAAACAGATGGAAAGATATACCATGTTCCTGGATTGGAAGAATTAATATTGTTAAAATGATTATACTACCCAAGGCAATCTACAGATTCAGTACAATCCCTATCAAAATATCAGTGGCATTCTTCACAGAAGTAGAACAAATAATTCTAAAATTTATATGGAAACACAAAAGACCTTGAATAGCCAAAACAATTTTGAGAAAGAAGAAAAAAGCTGGAGGTATCATGCTCCTTGATTTCAAACTATATTACAAAGCTGCAATTATCAAAACAGTATAGTACTGGCATAAAAACAGATACATAGATCCATGGAACAGAATAGACAGCCCAGAAATGAACCCATACTTACATGGGCAATTAATCTATGACAAAGGAGGCAAGAATATACAATGGAGAAAAGACAGACTCTTCAATAAATGGTGTTGGGAAAACTGGACAGCTATATGCAAAAGAATGAAACTAGACTACTTTTTCACACCATGCACAAAAATAAATTCAAAATGGCATAAAGACTTAAATGTAAAACTTGAAACCATAAAACTCCTAGAAGAAAACATAGGCAGTAAGCTCTTTGACATCAGTCTTAGTAATATTTTTTTTGGATATGTCTCCTCAGGTAAGGGAAACAAAAGCAAAACTAAAACAAATGAGACTACATCAAACTAAAAAGCTTTTGCACAGCAAAGGAAACTATCAACAAAATGAAAAGGGTACCAACTGAATGGGACAAAATACATTCTTAGGCCTTTTATTTATAAAAATGTCCACTTACATGTTCTCAGTAGAAACAGAGAAAAGGTAAAAATATGTAAAATTTTAACCTAGGGTAAGCAATGATCTGAGTGTAATTGTATATTGCCTAAGAAAGGCAACAAATATTACTTTAACCAAGTTTCCCATGCTTTTTGACAACTCAGCTAATTTTGGTTCTTTTGTTTTACTTGGCTAAAATATTTATTCTTGTCCAGACATTAATCATTTACTATGTATGTTACCTCCTTGTCAGATATTGCTCCTGCTCAATTTATTTATTTGTAACATTAGGTAGATAATATAATGATACTGAGTAGTTTTCATAAGTTAACAATCCTAGATTTCAATTTGCTTTAAAAATAATTAGTTAAAAATTATTTAAATTTTTAAACAAATTAGTTAAAAATATTTGTTCTGTTATCTAAAGTGTAGTGTAGTTTTAAAGCCACAGTATCTGGTCTTCTGACTAAGGCTCAAGAAATACTTGTTGATAATATGATGTAATGAGAAATAATCCAAAGTGATTTCCTTAATTTTGCGGGGTTACAGATATTTCATAGACTTTCAAATAAGAGAATAAATGACCACTGAAAATAACAGAATAAATACCACCAGCAGGAATTTGTGAGGAAAAAAGAGAGTAGTTTGAAAAAATGATGTTTTCCAAATGTTCCCCATATTTCGTTCAAGGCTCATCTCTCATTCACATTACCTTATTGTTTTTAAAAATGTTTTGTGCTTTTTTGTGTGTGAAATACTGAAGGTTACTTGGTTGATGAATTGTTTTTGCAAATCAAATGTTTCTTTAAAATTCAACAAATTTTCAATGAGGGTTAATTAGGCAGAGAAATGGTTCTGAACTCATTTTAAAACATGCATGATAATTAGGGAACATCAAAAAGTATTGTTAAATTCTAAACAGTAAACAACCTACTGTTAATGATTTAACAAATTCCAAACACTAACCCACAGAACAGAGAACTGACCTTGTTTTTTTAAGGCAAGTATAGATTAAGCTAATGATTTACTCAATTCCTCTTCTCAAAAAGTAGTTTCACCAAAGACTACATTTATCATTGCAAGGGTCAAAGTTCATGGAATTTTGGAGCTGAGAGAGACATTAGGTATCTTCCCATCCACCAGCAGATCTACCAGCAGCTGAGGAAACTGACATGGCCAATTCATATTTGGTTACCAACAGGCTGAACTAGGACACAGTTTTCCTGGCTCTCAACCTAGGTTACTTTCTACTATATTTTGCTGTGTCTGTATTAATATATGTAAAAGCACTCACAACACTATCTAATAAGTTTACTGTGGTGTATTATTTTCTTAATTGACATTTAAAAAATATTTTATGTTGAGAATCACTGTGATAAATAACAGGGATACACCAATGAATGAGAGGGAAAGTTTCTCTCTTTCAGGAGTCCATGTTCTGGTGGGAAAAGAACATACGCTTGATTAGAAAAGCATTAGAGCAAGAATGGGAAATCTTGCTAGGACTGATTAGTTTTCTCCCCTGGGCTTGTTAGGAGTGGTGGAATCTCTGGCTCATTATGTCGTTTTTGCCCCAAGATCTACCACATTTTAATTACAATTATAATCCCTTAAACTTCTGTGGCCCTTTTCAGATTTAAAAATATGTCTCCATTACTGTATCTGATTCTTACAGTAAAATGTGACACAGATATTATTATCTCCATTTTCTAATTTAAAATCTGTAGCTAAGAGTGGGTGACTTACCCAAAGCCTCACAGCCAGAAAGTTGTAGAACCGGTTCTAGAATCCCAGGCTTCTGGCCTTTAGTCCAATGAGTTGGTCATAATATTAATCAACCTGAATTTCCAAAATTCCAAACATTTAGTTTTCTGGGAATTCTGAGGTTACTTTAGAAGGAAGATCCTTCAGTGGAAGTTTGGGTAACCTAAATATCCAAATAATAGCATGCTTTCTTGGAAAAGGAAAATAGTAGCACCCAAAAATTCCATGGAAGTGCTTGTGGCTCTTAATGAACTGTGAGGATGGCGTTTTGCTAGAAGCGTGAAACCACAGTCAGCTTTGAGTTCCTCGGTTTGTTTGTTCCATTTCTTGTCATGGGGATAAGGAAACTTGAAAATAAAATATCACTGAAATTAAATGTGTCTGGAAAGAAGTTTACCAAAATGTTACCAGTCTCTGGGTGGTTGGATTACAAGTTAATTTCATTTTCTTTTTCTGCACTTTGCACATTTCCTACAATAATTGTTATTTTTATAATCAGAAATTATATAATTCATCTATAGCTATATATGATTCCCAACCTATTCAAAAAAGGAAAGAAATTTAAACTTTCTTAAGCTGGATACTTGGATGGACAGATATTTGGAAACTCTCCCAACAAATGAACACCCTTTAAAAAAAAAAAATCAATCTGTGAGTAAGCTAAAGAATTCATTCATACTCCAATAAAGATGTTAAAAAAAAAAAAAGAGTCTTTTCGACTCTGATGTCAGATGCATGTTTACTATATTTACTTACATTTCTTTTGTGGATTTTGAAAAACATGTTAATTCTTTAATGCGTCTGAAATCTATTTTGGCATAGGGGTATGAAATAGGGAAATACCTTTTGTTCTAAGTTATTAAGCAATTGTCCTAGTATCATTTAGTGAATAATTCAAACTTTTGCCATTGATTGGAAATCAGAACTTTATAAAAACTCAAGTTTTATATGTAACAGGGGCTGTGTTTGGGGTTTCTGTTCTTCTTCATTGACTGTTTATTCTTGTGCCATCATTGCTTTGGTAATTGTAGCTTCACAATACATTTTAGTGACTGGTGGTGCCCATTACCCTTCATTAATATACATTTTCAATTGTCCATGTCACAAGTATTTCATTCTTTCATGTGGACCTAACAATCATTTTTTTAAATTTCAAAAATAAATTCGTTGTTTTTTGTTAAAAAAAAAAAAAAAGAATTCATTCAGGCATTCATTCATTCTTATCTAACAGATATTTATTGAGCACTACAGTGTGCCTAGCATATGGCACATTGTAGTGGGACTGGGAATATAGCACTGAACAAAACGGATAAAAATTCTTGCCTTCAAGGACCTTCCATTTTAGAGGGAGAGACAGACACCCCCCAAAAAGATGAGTTTAATAGAACATGTTAAATGGTGCTAAATGATTAGAAGAAAAATTAAGCAGGAAAGGAGAATGGAGTACTTGGGGTAAGGGCATTTTGGATAAGGGTATTCATGGAAGGTGTGACTGAGAAGGCGACCTGAAAGAGATGAGGTAGTGAGCCAATGGGTTTCTGGAGGGAGAGAAATCCAGGTCGAGAGAGCAGCAAGTACAAAGGCACAGCGCAGGACTGTGCTTAGCATGTTCTAGAAACAGCAAGGTAGCCAGAGTGTCTGGAAGACCATGAGCAACAGGGAGAAGAGTAGGAGATGCCATCAGCAGGAAAGGAATGTGATCTGACCTATGTTTTCGGATCACTTTGGCTGTTGCGGTAAGGATAGATTAAAGGCAAGCAAAAACAGGCAGGGGGAGACAGACTGAGGACCGCTGCAAGACCTCCGCAAGTGGTGTTGGTGGCTTGAACCAGGATGGCAGGAATGAAGGTAGTGAGAAGCAGATAACCTCTGGATATATTTTGAAGGTGGGGCAAACAGGATTTGCTTATGGATTGAGTGAAGGTTTTAAGAGAGAGTTGACAGTGACTCAAAATTTCCAATTGAGCAACTAGAAAATTGGAGTTGTCATTTCCTAAAATAAGGAACACTATGGGAAAAGAAGATTTGAGGTAGACGGAATTGAGAGCTCATTTTTTGCCATGCTAAGTCTGAGGTGCCTATCCTCTACCAAAGTAGAAATGTTGATTTGACACTTGAATATACTCGTTGGGAGTTCAAGGGAGTAGTATGAGCTAGAGATAAAAAGTTGGGGAGTTGGGAGCACAGAGATGACATGTAAATCCAAGAGGCCAGGTAGGAGCAACAAGGAGCAAGTGACACTAGGTAAGAGCAGAGACCCAGGGAGAGCCCTGGGTCCCATCTACATACAGGGAAATGGGGAAAACCAAGGGACAGCACATTCCTGGAAACCAAGTGAACAACAAGTTTCAAGAAAGAGGACATGATCAGTTGGTGGTAAGTCAAATGCAGCTGAGAATGATTGTGCTTGAGGCCAGTTATTTCTCAGAAAAAAATGGATAGTGTCTGTTCCAGGGATTAACGATCCATAACAGTTATGCCAGAAGAAAAGCATTTTAGAGACTATGGTATCACTTCTTGACCTTCTGACTAAGATCAAGTGTAGAGGCCATGGTATAATGGAAGAATGAAAGATGGAAATATGGATTTGAGGACCAGCTTCACCACTTATTGGCCGTGTGATCTGGAAAAGTCATCTAAACGTTTCAATCCCAGGTTCCTGCGACTATAAGGTAGAAGCAATATTAGCTATCTCATTCTGTTGCTATGACAAATAATGGAAATAAAACTCCTATCACTGTTCCTAACAAACAGTAGGCACTCAATAAATGTTAGCTTCCTCTTTGTTATTAAATGGCATAGTTGTTGAGGTCAATGTAATGGGTAGGTGTATGGACAGAGCCTATAATATATTTTGGACTCCATGAAATTCGTCCTTGGTGATCCATCTCCCCATTTCTCCCTCTTTCTAATTATTCAGGTCCCAAATATGTGTCCCTTGCTAAACTTTTAACTTGGCTTCTAAAACTAAAAATCCCAAACTGAGGAATATTCATAAAATAATTGCCTAATGTTCTCCATATTCTTCATGAAAACAAAGAAAGGTTTAGAAACTGTTCTAGATTAAAGGAGAATAAACAGACATGACAAATAAATATGATATGTGACCCTGGACTGCTATTGGAGAAAAGGGGGCTGCTCTGAAGGACATAATAGGGACAAAAATGAAATATGGACTATATATTTGAATATGTATTTTTAATATGTTATTAATGCTAAATGCCCTGAATTTGATAATTGTGCATGGATGTCTATGAGAATATCCTTGATTTAGGAAATAGCACTAAGGCACATCAGAGTAACAATCATTAAAAGTAATTATATATAGAATGGAGAGAGAGAAAATGAAAAACAAAAGTGACAAAATGTTAAAAGTTGGTTAATCTGGGTAAGGGGTATTTCTGTATTATTCTTGCAACTTTTTAAGTTTGAAATGTTTTCAAAATAGAAAGTTAAAAATATCCCTGGAATATGCTTTTAATCACTTCATGCAAAAAGCTTCTTTCCCAGATCAGTTTTGGGACAATTTTTCTTTCACATACATTTTATATATTCTTTTATATATGTGGCAAATTTCACAACAACAACAAAATAAAAAATAATGAGGAATGTGTAAATGTCTGAATTTACATGGAAATGTTGTTAGGTGATGCAGGAAATTGTAGATCCTTGACTTGAACCCCTTTGGTTAAAGAAACATCACACAGATACACACACACACACACACACACACACACACACACACACACACACGCTAGTTATGCTCAGTTAATGTCTGAAAAGATACAAAAGTAATTTAAACAGTGATTACCTCTGAAGAGTCCAATTGTAATTTTCTCTCCAAAACTTTCTTTCCCCTTTGAATTTTTAAAATGATGATTGCTTTTCTAATTTAATATTTAATTTAAGGTGGTTAATAAATGATACTATTAAAATTTGAAAGCCAAATATCACTGTTAGAATTTGTGACCCAATAAGAAGGGAGTGGTTTTGAAAGAGAGAAGCAGAGCATTTCTCCTGCTGCAAATATAAAAATAAGAAAAACTAGAATTTGTCAGTCTTTGCCTTTTGCCTAGGATCTCACTGTGGCAGGAAGCAGAATTATCACCAATCATTGACAAAGCAACTGTTATTTAGGACTTCAAATGTTTAGGTAAATTATTCTGTACCCACAATTTTCTGGCTTCTGAAAATCCAAGCTTCCCCATGATTTCTGCTAATTCCCGACCTTCAGATCCTGTTTTTCTCTGCTCCTCCATCAAGAGCCACCTTGTTGCTGCCTAGAGTTGCTTTGCTGCCTTTTATGAGGAATCTCGGCACGTTCATGGTTTAGAATTGAGTAACTTGAGTAAAGGCTTGAAGAGTGGTGGAAGCACCTTCACTGGGCATTGCCAAGCCTTCCACTGTCCTCCTCTTTCACATTTCACTGACTTCCAAAAATGTGAGTCCCCACCCTGTGACACTGCAGATGTGTGCCTACACTCAGAAGTGCAGTCAAATTCTAGGCTTCACTTGTATCTCCCTAGTGGACCAGCCTGGCCCAGCCAACCTCCCAGTCCCAACTACCCTTGGAATTCTGGTGAATAAAGTGCTTGTCAATGAAAGTTTATGATTATGGTTTGTAAATGAAGCATTTGATCAGGCACAATTGTGGCAGGAAGGGAACTAATTCATGGAAGCCAACAGGTCTTTGAGTCATCTAAACACTCTTCCTGAAATGCCCTGTATCTCCTCTTCCCTGACCTCATCCCTCCTCATTCTTTAGGACATGAGTCTGGGCTCACTTTTTGCTGGAAGCTTTTTGTAACTGTCTTCCCCTTCTTCAGGCCCATCATCTTTAGACACACATATTAGTTGAAATCATGCAATTAAATGGGATGGTCCAAATGGTGCATGAAATACAGAACAGCAACAACAATAATAAAAATGAATAACTTTGTGATTAGAGATGCAGGCTATAGAGCCGAGCTGCCAGAATTCAATTCTGGATCCCCTACTGAATAGTTTCATCACTCAGACTTTTGCTAGACTAAGAAGAGGTGAAAGAGTACTATACATATTCCTTTAAAGATTGTGGGGAATTCATTTTATTTATTTTCATGAAAATGAGGATATGTAGGGAGTTGGCAGAAGTTTATAAGGATATGTACTGACAACGTTTAATAAGTCTTCCAATGAATTGCTGGCCTTGTTTCTCGTCCTTAAGTATTCCATACCTATTCTTCATCCTTTTCACAGTTACGGTCATTGACCAAAAACATCTGTGTTTGTCTCTCACCAGACCAGGAATAAAAAGTCATGAAAGGTCTTCAAAGATCTGTCTTAGTGGGAGTCTTGTAGCTAATTAAAATCCAAAATAGAGGGGCTTCCCTGGTGGCGCAGTGGTTGAGAATCTGCCTGCCAATGCAGGAGACATGGGTTTGAGCCCTGGTCTGGGAAGATCCCACATGCCGTGGAGCAACTAGGCCCGTGAGCCACAGTTACTGAGCCTGCGCCTCTGGAGCCTGTGCTCCGCAACAAGAGAGGCCGCGATAGTGAGAGGCCCGCGCACCGCGATGAAGAGTGGCCCCCGCTTGCCGCAACTAGAGAAAGCCCTCGCACAGAAACGAAGACCCAACACAGCCAAAAATAAATAAATAAATAAATTAATTAAGAATCTGTGCCTTTAAAAAAAATCCAAAATAGAAGAGTTAATATTTGCTTCCAAGTTGACATCTGTCCTATCCATCTCAACTATGAAACTCCTCACCAAGTATGGTAGGCAGAATAATGGCTCCCCAAACATGTCCTCATCCAAATCCCTGAAACCCATGAATATGTTACCTTACATGGCAAAAAGGAATTTGCAGATGTGATTAAATTAAGGAGACGGAGCGATTATCCTGGATTATCCAGGATAATCATAAAGTCCTTATAAGTGGAGGTAGGAGAGTGAGAGTCAGGGAAGAGATTTGAAGCTGCTGTGCTGCTGGTTTTAAAAATATTAGAAAAAGGAACTATGAGCCAAGGAACACAGATGACCTCTAGAAGCTGGAAAAGGCGAAGAAACAGATTCTCTGCTGGAGCCTCCAGAAGGAACATAGTCCTGCCAATACCTTGATTTTAGCCCAGCAAGATCCAATTTGGGCTCTTCTGAACTCCAGAACTGAGTGATGATAACTTTGTGTTGTTTTATGTTACTAAATGTGTGGTAATTTGTTATAGCAGCAGTAAGAAACTAATACACCAAGTCACTTACATTATTTCCTTCTCATACTTCTCTCTAGCTGAAACTTTGTTGTTCAGTTGATTGGTTTGTTAGTTGTTTCCACACCACTCCACTCCCTCAGGAATATAAACTCCACAAGGTGAGGAGGGGTAGCCCTCAGACTGAGCCCACTGCCTTTCCCACTGAGTCAAAGAATTACTAATGATGTTGTCAAAATTGTTTGACATTACTTACTAACACCAGAGAGCAGGAACATGGTATTCATTCTGATGTGTTCTTAGGAATCTACTGTGTCCAGGGACATGGGAAGCATCTGGATGAAGAGAGGTATAAACAGCTCCTGATACCCAGGAGATATCAATCCAATCACATGAAGTAACAAGGTAATAGTGAGGTAGGATTTGTTTGAGCAATTAAAATGCAAATAGAATAGCAATGTTTTAGAAGTCTGTGGTTTAAAAGAAAGGCATGATGGGGCATAGTGGTGAAGAGCAGTGGCTTTAGACTCAAGGCATTTAGTTGAGAATCCTGTCACTTCTTTCCCCAGGGTGACCTGGGGTACTTAATTTCTCCAGCCTGATATCCTTGTTAGTAAAATGGGGACGATGAGATCCATGCCACGGGTTGTTGCGATGATTATTATAAATGAGAAAATGTATACAAGAGTCTTTAGTGTAATGCCTGCCATAAAATAATAGCTCAATAAATCATAACTTAAAAGCCTGAATCATTTCTCAATATTCAAGAGCAATTTTTACGGAACTAGATCGTTTCTCAACATTTCCTCATCAGGATTCTCTAGAGCTGAGTTATCTTATTTTGAAGAGCTCTCCTTCCTTCCCACATCTCCCCACTCCTTTCCCCACTCCCAAATCCATAATTTCTGCTCAGTGCTGAAATGATTTGCCAAACCAGATTCTGTCAGTTAGAGTTTCCCTTTGCCTATTTTCCTTCAAGAGATGGACTCCAGCCAGAAAAAGGGTTTTGGAGGTTAGTTAGGAGACTCTCCAACTAAAAACACAAATGTGGTTTGGGGAGGGTACCATAAGAAGGCAGAAATATAAGACACAATGATTCTTTCTTTGTGGTCAAGATGGATGAGCTATATTTGTTAGGGCAATTTTGTTTGCCTATGTTCTTTTTTTTATGCTGTATATCAGTATAAAATCCCTCATTGTTCATTTTCTACTGGACCTTTCTCAATATAACTTTCACTGTTTTCTTTCCAACACCTCATTGCCAAGCTGATTAGAAAGGCAGCTGATTCTACCTCTAACTGTGCAGTTAAACATATATGCAAGATTTTCTCTTTAACACATAAAAATGCTTTGTTTTATTTCTCTTCCATCTAACCCAACACACAAAAATACTCAATCTCATATTCTGAATTCTCACCAGCTAATGAAAGGAATAATTAAGAATGATCAACAGACAAATAGACCTATGGAACAGAATCAAGAGCCCAGAAATAAACCCAAGCATATATGGTCAACTAATATTTGACAAGGAAGCCAAAATACTGAATGGAGGAAAGACAGTCTCTTCAAAACATGATGCTGGGAAAATTGGATATTCACATGTAAAAGAATGAAACTTGACCCCTATCTTACACCACTCACAAAAATTAACTCAAGTGGATTAAAGACATAGATGTAAGACCTGAGACCATGAAACTCCTCGAAGAAAACATAGAAAAAATCTCCTTGACATGGGTCTTGGTAATGATTTTTTTGGAAATCACACCTAAAGCACAAGCAACAAAATAAAAAATAAATAGATGGAACTACATGAAACTAAAAAGTTTCTGCACAGCAAAAGAAACCATCAACAAAGTGAAAAAACAACCTATGAAATGGGAAAAAATATTTGCAAACCATGTGTCTGATAAGGGGTCAATATCCAAAATATATAAAGAATTCACATCTCAATGGCAAAAAATCAAATAATCCAATTAAAAAATGGGCAACGGATTTGAATAGACATTTCTCCAAAGAAGATATATAAATGACCAACAGATACATCAAAAGATGCTCAACATCATTTGTCATTAGGGAAATGCAAATTAAAACCACAATGAGATATCACCTCATGCCTGTTAGAATGGCCATCATCAAAGAGATGAGATAACAAATGCTGGTGTGGATGTGGAGAAAAGGGAACCATTGTGCACTGTTGGTGGGATTGTAATTTGTACAGCCACTAGGGAAGCAGTATGGAGTTTCCTCAAAAAATTAAATATAGATCTACCCTATGATCCAGCAATTCCAGCTCTGGGAATATATTCAAAGGAAATGAAAACACTAACATGAAGAGATATCTGCATCCCCATATTCATAGCAGCATTATTTACAATAGCCAAGATGTGGAAACAACCTAAGTGTCCACTGATGGATGAATGGATAAAGAAATTGTAGTGTGTGTACATACACACACACACACACAATGGAATATTATTCAACCATAAAGAGAGAGGCAATCCTGCCATTTGTGATAACATGGATGGACCTTGAGGGCATTATGCTAAGTGGAATAAGTCAGACAGAGAAAGACAAGTACTGTATGATCTTACCTACATGTGGAATCTAAATAAAACAAAACAAACAAGCAAAAATGAACAAACAAGAAAAACTCACACCAAACTCAGAGAAAAAGAAATCAGATTTGTCGTTATCAGAGGTGAGGGTCAGGGAGGGGGAATTGAAGGAAGGTGGTCAAAAGGTACAAACTTCCAGTTATAATATAAATAAGTACTAGGAATGTGATGTACAACATGATAAATATAATTAACACTGCTGTATGAACATAGGAAAGTTGTTAAGAGAGTAGATCTTGAGTTCTCATCACAAGAAGAAAAATTTTTTCTTTTCTTTTTATTATATCTATATGAGATGATAGATGTTAACTAAACCTACTATAATCATTTCACAATATATGTAAATCAAAATGATCATGCTGTATGCCTTAAAGTTATACAGTGATGTATGTCACTTATTTCTTAATAAAACTGAGGGGAAAAAGAATGATCAAATCCTTTGATTCTTAGAGGGTTTAAATGCTGTTATTACACGTGGGGGCAGATGTATCTCCTTTCGTTTGTTTCCCAAATATGAAGAAATCAGGTAGCAGTCCCAGTCCTAAAGCCAGAGCTGTGCAATGGGAGTTTTCATCTGTAATCTCCTCATATGCTGGAGTCTTTCAGAAAATCCAACCTTCCCACTGAGTGAAGGGTCTCAGTAAATATGGCATCTCTCCCCCATTTATTTTGGCAGCTACCCAGAAATCTATAATAGGGTCATTTTCCTTTTGGAGAGGTGGGAAATTTGAGGAGAGTAGTCTGTGGATTCACGCTTGGAAGGATAGACCCCTTGAAGAGCTCTCGTAATTTATAATGGGTAGTGGCCGGGGGCTACTGTTAACCGTGGCACAGCCGCCCCCGGAGAACACAGTGACTCTCCAGTCGGCCTTTCTGGCTCGCCTGCTGAGACCCACGTGGAACCTCAGTAGGCGCAGTAGGTGGTATGTAATTCCTGGTCTCTCAGAAGGCAATGGAAACCAACTTCAAACGCTTGCAAAAGAATTCAGGCTGTTTAACAGTGGGGATCTTCCAGTGGAGGCGGGTGAATGAATGTCAGCCTCTCTCATTTAGAAATATAAACCGTGGTATATATTTTGCCAAGTGTGTTAAGTGTGTGTGAAGACTGGAATCTGTTCCTATCTCAGGCAACTAAATTCAGTTCAATTCATCATAACTATGTATTGAAAGCTTTTTGTGTGTATAGCTCTGTACATTATTTTGTGGCAAATATAGAAATGAGTAATGAAGACAGAAGGAAAGGAAAGTCATATTTATAGAGTTCATTCTATGTATCTGCTTTAATTAAAAAGAATTTTTCTCACAACAACAGTGAGAGGCTGGGCAGTTTAGATGAAAGGTCCAGACTCATGTAATAGAGGGTCAAAATTACAGGGAGTTAAATAAAGTAGATATTTCTCTTTTTTCAATGTCAGAGTCCAGAAGTAGGTGCTCCAGCACTGGTATGATGGTTCTGTTCCAGGGACCCAGACACTTTCTACTTGTTGCTCAGCCATCTCTAGGGTGTTACTTTCATCCACGGTCCAAAATGGCTGTCCACCCCATCTACATTCCCACCCCTTGCATACATCGGTTCTGCTCACAGCCTGTTTGCCAAAGATTAGCCTCATGGCTAAATCTACCTGTGTAATATAGACTTCATTATGGGCAGTCTCAGGCCAGGCTAAAAAGCAGAAATTCATTTACATGAGAGAAAAGGCAAAAGATACTGTGGAACATAGGTAGTTACGATGATTCTCATTTTACAGTTATGAAACTGAGATTCATACGGGTCAAATAACCTTCCTAAGATCCACGACTTCACTATACTATACTGCCTCTCTGCGGTGCTGCGCCATAGTCACTTTAGGCTTTTGGTTAAGCTATTCCTGCAAGAATAGAGCCCTGAAATGCCAGAATTATGCCTTTCCACAATAAGTTCTGTATCCTTTATGTAAAGGGAAATAACGCTGCAATGGAAATCATTTAAGGTAGAGATTTAAGATGCTCAAGATCTCTCACTTAGCAAAGGAAAATAAGGTTTTAAGTAAATGGAAATTCCACTGAACTATGGGAAGAAGTCCAACAAACCAAGCAGCCAGGGCAGCAAGGTGGGTGAGACTTGCCTGGGAGAAGTCAAGGCAGGGCCCTCCCTCTCTATGGTTTTATACCCTCATCGTGACAGTGGTCACTGTCACGACTACTCAACTCTGCCATTGTAACATGAAACCAGCCATAAATTAGACAATACAAAAGCAAATGGGTGTGGCTGTGTTCCAATAAAATATTATTTGTGAACACTGTTATTTTGCCTTTCATATGATTTTCACGTCACGAAATATTATTCATCTTTTGATTTTTTAAAAACCATTTTAAAATGTAAAAATTATTTTGAGCTTGTCAGCCGTTTAAAAACAGATAATGGGTGCATCCCTATAGTGGACTATAGCTCAGCAATAAAAAAAACAAACTCTTGATACACGCGACAACTTGGATGGATCTCAAGGGCATTATGGTGAGTGAAACAGTCAATCTCAAAGGTCACAGACCGTATGATTCCATTTATATAACATTCTCAAAATGACAAAATTATAGAGATAGAGACACATTAGTGGTTAGGGGTTAAGCGTTGTTGGAGATAGGGACATGGTTGTGACTACAAAGGGGTGGCATGAGGGAGATTTCTGTGATAATGAAATAGTTCTCTGTCTTTCTTGAAGTGGTAACTACATGAATCTAGGTAGGCATGTGATAAAATGGTACACACACACACACACACACACACATTGTGCCAATATTAATTTCCTGGCTTTGATATTAGACTATAATTATGTAAAATGTAACCATTGGGGGAAACTGGGTGAAGGGTACAAGACATCTTTCTGTACTATCTTTGCAATTTCACATTTATAATGAACCTATCATTATTTCAAAATAAAAAGTTAAACATAAAAAATTCAAAACAAAGAGTGGTTTGGATTTGGCATGTGGGCCATAGTTTGTCAACCACTGGACTAGAAAAAAAATTTTCAGAATATAATAGGAAAAAATTAATATGCATAAACATAGAATATATAAGTCAATGAGGGGACTTCCCTGGTGGCGCAGTGGTTAGGAATCCGCCTGCCAACGCAGGGGACACGGGTTCTGGTCCGGGAAGATCCCACGTGTCACGGAGCAACTAAGCCTGTGCACCACAACTACTGACCCTGCGCTCTAGAGCCTGCAAGCCACAACTACGAAGCCCGCGTGCCTAGACCCCCTGCCCCGCAACAAGAGAAGCCACTGCAATGAGAAGCCTGGGTACCGCAACGAAGGGTAGCCCCAGCTCGCTGCAACTAGAGAAAGCCCGCGCACAGCAGCAAAGACCCAACACAGACATAAATAAATAAATAAAATTTTTTTTCTTTTTCCTTTTTTTTTTTTTAAACATAAATTTATTTATTTATTTTTGGCTGTGTTGGGTCTTTGTTGCTGCGTGCGGGCTTTCTCTAGTTGCGGCGAGCGGGGGCTACTCTTGGTTGCGGTGCCCGGGCTTCTCATTGCAGGGGCTTCTCTTGTTGCGGAGCACGGGCTCTAGGCGCACAGGCTTCAGTAGCTGTGGCACACGGGCTCAGTAGTTGTGGTGCATGGGCTTAGTTGCTCCGCAGCATGTGGGATCTTCCTGGACCAGGGCTTGAACCCGCGTCCCCTGAGTTGGCAGGCAGATTCCCAACCACTGTGCCACCAGAGAAGCCCATAAATTTTTTAAAAACGACAATTTGATAGTTTCTATGAAAAATTTAAATAAGCATCCCTTTGGTCCACCAATTACACATCTCCGAATTAGTTCTATGAAGATACTTACACAGGACCACAAAGATATGAGTATAAGGATGTTCACTATAGTATAGTTGGTTTTTTAAAAAGGAAGCTTTATTGAGCTATAATTTATGTACCATAAAATTAGCTCATTTAAAATATACAAGTCAGTGATTTTTAGTAATTTACAGAGTCATACAACCATTACTAAAATCCAGTTTTAGAACATTTCCATTACCCCCGAAAGATACATCCTGCCCATTTTTAGTAGCTCCCTGTTTCCACCCCTAGCCCTAGGCAACCACTAATGTACTTTTGTCTCTATAGATTTGTCTTTCCTGGATATTTCATTTAAGTAACAAATTTTAGTTTTAATTGGGACATGCTCAATACCCAACAATATAAAATTTCTTTCACTAATGCTCTAGTACCAGCTATGGATACGATATTAAATCATGCTTAAATTTAGCTTAAAGGCCTCAAGAATACAGTTTCAATAGGGAGGAGATTAAAGGATATTAACACCATGTAAGAGAAATTGGTATTAACCCATTTGCATGTATACTGTCTTCCTTTAGAATTTGATAAGCAAAATCAGTTAAACTTTGTCCTAGAGAAATATCATGCAGCTGTTACACCGTTCCCCATTCATAAGGGTTGCAAAATTGATCTCTGTATTTTCAATGTGGGAGGCACTAGTACTTTGACAGAGTTCTGTTACAGTGACAGTATTCTGATTATGCCAAATGTCTAATGTACACCTAATGATTGTATTATACACAGAAAGCTGCTATGCACTGATTACCAACTGCTGTTTATAATTTTTTGAATACATTTTTCTGATGCTGAAAAAAGGATGGAAAAAGTCACAAGAGGGAGAAAATGGAAAAGAAAGTGGTCCATAAACAATGGGGCTTCATATAGCTGCATGGGGCTACATCAAGACTCATGATGTCTGAGAGTCTCTGACAAGTTTTAAGCGCATGATAAATGTCTAGGTTTAATAGCAATAAGCAAATAGTAGCCTCAGATTTAATATGTACATGGGTGTCAAGGTTATTGTAACACTTGATATCATGAATCCTTGGCGACTTAGGCCTGCTGGCAACTGCTGAGCCTACTACGCCCCAACCATAAATCATCAGTCAACATAATCAATCAGAGATCAATTATTTTCCTGTGGGGAAACTGCTTATTTAAATGTTCAGCGCTACTTTATATGTTTGTTACGATCCAATTATATTTTCAAATATTTGAGATGTTCAGTAGAGAAGGAAAATAAAGGACTTGGTTCCTTTGAGCAGGGTAGGTGTTATCAATACGGCAAATTAAGCCATCATGTGAGGAAAGCAAGAAGCAAAGGGTAGTCCCAAACGGGACTAGATTCTGAAACTCTACTATCTCCTTTCCATGTGGCATTAGAAGGCAATCATTTTAGAAGAAAGTGAAAGAGTAGTAGGAATAGAGGAACATCTTCCCCGTGGTGTGAAGAACATCTTCCCCGTGGTAAGAACCAAGGCAAGAGAGTGGGGGAAGAGTTTAAGAAACTGAAATTAGTTCAGCTTGACTAAAGCAGAGGTTGCAGTAAGGAAAGTGGCAAAAGATGAGGCTGAAGTGGTAGACAGAGGCCAGTAATCCGTGTTAAGGTCCTAGGAATTTATTTGAGGACACTGGGGAATTATTAAAAGATTCTGAGTAAAGGAGTGGCCTGATGAGATTTGGATTTTTAGGTTTCCCTTTGGGTACAGGGTGGAGAACAGTGTGGAGGAGAGTGATGTTGGAGGCAGGGAGCCCAGGTAAGAGATTCTGTCGAAATTCCCGGGAAGAGGTGGTCTTGCTCGCACTACCACAGTGGTGGTGTAGAGAGCAGAGGTAATTACATGAAGGAATCTACAGCACTTGAACCTACAGTGGCTGAACAGGTGCAGAGGGTGAGGGAAGGAGAGGAGTCACGGATGACCTCCATTTTTCTGGCTTGGGGAGTAAGGTGGCTGATGGTGCCGTTCACTGAGGCAGAGATCAGAGGGGAGGAATTGGTTGGGATAGTGTCCAATTTGGACATATTACAGTATTAATGACCAGAAGGCAAATACGTAAGTAATTATTATGAGTCTGAGGCTCAGGAAGAGAGATAAAGAAAGAGGTTAAAGATTTGAGAATCAGACGTCGAAGCTACAGAGGTAAATGAGATGAGACAAGACTGTAGGGAATCTGGGACCTAAAGAAGGTAAAAATGTCACAGAGATAACATTATTGGACCTGGGAGCACAGCCCAGGCCTTCAGACTCCCAGTAGAGTGGTCTTGCCTAAGAACCAGGTGGGAGAACAGCCCGACATGGTAGTTGAGAGCCCCAAGTCAGGAAGCAGAGAGAGAGCAGTTTGAATCCCAGCCTGGCTACACATAAACCAAATGATATTAGACAAGTGACCTAGTCTCTTTAAACCTTACTTTCTTAAGTTATGGTAAGGAGATAATAATAATATCAGCCACAAGGGTGCTGGAGATTAAAGGAAAAAGCATTTCTAGAGCATCTATCTCAGTGTTTGACATATAGCAGGGAATCAACAAATAATCTTACTATCATGTCCAATAAATAGAAGGAAAAAGTTGGTATTATATATAAAAACAATAAATTTCTCCAGAAAGAATAGGGTCTATATCTGGAGGGCAAAGTGCCAACAGCATGGCAGTACTGTTTGATATATTTTGGGGAGGAATAGGCCCATCCAGAAAGAAAATGATAAATATGCTAAGTTTATACAATATGTGCTCAGTGATAAATATTCTAAGCATGTACTTCAATAATTCTCTCATCAGAGCAGCCTTGTTACCCCCACCAGATACTGATAATTAATCAACTGAAATGAATCTTTCCAGAATAAACAAATCTGCTATACATGAATGATGATTATGTCTCTCTCAGTTGTGAAGGCTTTTCATAACTTATTCATGCCAATGTTACGAAGAGTTTTCCCTTAGGGAACAAAATCTTCTTTTTGGTGAGACCTCCTTTTAGACTGTTTCTGGTGATCATTTCAGCCATATCCACAGGATGTAGGTAATTGTAAGGATCCTAAGGGGGTTCTGGGGTGCTAGACCACTCTGTTCTCCAGGAGGCAGAGAGTGGGCCCCTTAATATGTTTCACAAACTCTTGAAGTCCTGTTGGCAGAGCTGGGATGGTTTGCCCTAACTGCACTCATGGACGTGGACACCACAACTATTGTGTCCAGATGCAAGCAGATGGCCCTACTGAGAAATCTCTGCATAAGCTGCAAAGGCATTCACTTCTGTGGCTAAGGAATATGGAAAGAAAGTAGATTGTGCCAGACAAAAAGAGACCTCAGCTTGGTCCTGAAGAAAATAACAACAGCCCCATGAATTAAATGTACACATACACTCTAACTAGTTCCTAATACCATCTTCATGCTCATATTAAAGAAAATTCTCCACAGGTCTCTTGCATTTTTGCACATCTTATGAGCAGAGGCTCTGATGGCCTTGCTCCAAATTATCTTATCAGTACATTTGTATAACAAAGGGCCTTGGAAGCTCCTGGACACAGAACAGCATACTTACTGTCCCTTATAAAAAGAGTCAGTTTCCCTAACTAGGGTTCCCCTCCTGTAATGCAACCCTCTGCTTGTGCAGGTATCATGTGGCCTCTTTGCATTGCCCTGTGGGAGTTTGGGTTTAGGGAAACCAAAGCTGATATTCCGGCTGTTGCTTTACTGTGAGTAATAATCTGTTCTTTGTCTCTGACCCAGGAGTCTCATGTCTTCTGCCAGCATCCATGAAACTTGCTAGCTTGCAAGCAGACTAAAATCTCAGACCTTTAACAGTTCTTAACACTAGATTTCACCATGTCTAATATTTAATATGAGTCATTTTCAGTTTTAATGTACTTTAAAATTTTGCCTTTGTGTGTTCCAGTCCTTCTAAAATGAAATTTAGGACACCAAGAATTGATCTGCAGGCAGTAGAAAGGAAAGATATTTCTGAAAGAGACGTGGAAAGCCAAATAGTCAAAGTATGTTCTAAATCATCCACAGTATAGAAAATAAGAAATCCTTGTCTATATTGTCTTTGACAAAAAAAAAGCCCAAAGAATGAAAAAAATAGAGGAATATTTTTCTAAAGAGTCAGCCATAAAGTTCAGAGTAGGAAAAGAACTTACAAAGTTGATTCACTGACGCCCTCCATTTAAAAAAAAAAAAAAGACTAACTCTCATTTTCTTCCTTTGCATTCTCCATAATGGCTTTTATAAACTTCTTCAATTTTCCTTAGAAACTTAAAAATTTGATGTACAAATGTATTTATCACATTCTACTTATGCTAGATAAAAGTGATGAATGACTTAAAACACCCACCCATTAGAGAGTGGTTGAGATGCTGGTAAATTCTTATGATATAATATTAGGGAGCCATTCATAATTATGTTTTTCGAGAATACTTCATAGCATGATAAAGTTTTTATGACATATTGTTAAGTGAGACAGTAAGATACACAAATTATGTTACCCCAGTAACATAACACATCGTTATAACACACACTCATGCATACAAAGAAAATGATGGGAAGAAAATTACTTTAAAATATTAAATTAGTTAAAACTGGGTTAGGGGAATATGGATGATTTTTTTTCTTTGTTGTCTTCTATGTTGTCAAAAATCCCTTATAGTCTAATCAAATACTTTTTTTTAATTTCCCTTATACAATAGAATCAAAATCAAAATCTTATTCTGGGATAAATAACTTACACTAAAGTTCAATCTTTGTTTAATCCACCATGGGGCTCATTTTAGCCTTTCTCCTTTCCATTTGTAACCCTCCTCACAGTGTGAAGTGCCCTGGGCAGTGCAGTTTTTAGGAGTGGGGTGGAGTAACGCCATCTAACTGATCCCTTGGCCTCCTACTCCGTCCTGCCCCTCCTACCCAACTCATCATACCCTATCCTCATGTGAAGTCATATATATGGAAAATCCCTAGAATTCCTACCCCTGGGAACTCCAGCCTGTGCCCTGGCATTGCCAGATTTTTCTAAGCTGGCTGACTAATGGTGCAAATGAGTGCACATTGGGGATATACTAGGCAAAATGTCTTTGTGACTCACTCCCATCTCCTCCATCAATCTTTGCTGCATCAACTCCTCCACTTTCTCTCTCTCTCCACACACACACACACACACACATAACTCTAGCTCTAGAACAGCACGATTCAAGAGCAATATAATGCAAGCCCCTAACTAATTAAAATTTTTCTATTAGCCACATTAAAGATATTAAAAGAAACATATGAATCTTAAGAATATATTTTATTTAACCCAACATGTCTAAATTATTACTATTTCAACATGTCATACATTTAAAAATTATTTAATGAGACATTTTATATCTGCTTTTCCATACTAAAATCTCTGCAATCCAATGTGTATTTTATATTTTCAGTACATCTCAATTCACACCAGCCATGTCTCAAATGCTCAGTAGCCACATATGGCTTGTGGTTATACTATTGGACAGCAAAGATCTGGAGAGATCTTTTCCCTCTACAACTTCTGTCCCATGTCCCTTAGCCTGGGGCTTCCGAAAGTGCAATGCCTCATGGTAGCTTTTGGGACCGGCTCCACTAGGACAGCTATCTACAATTAACCTGGGGCTTTAGAGGAAATTTCCTGCCACAGATTGTGACACACACCCCGAGGGAAATTGGGGCCTTTTGTGGTTCTGCCACCCAGAATAGGCAGTCACCTATCTGACCTATGAAACTTGCCAGGGTGGGGACTGGATCAAGTGGAGGTCTGTTCCCTTATTAAAGGACACTTTGGAACTTAAGTACAGAGGCCATCACTGTCCTTAATCGATACCACCCATCCCACCCTCTCCAGAGTAAGAGGATTCCTCTTCTTCTACCTCATGTCTGAGATTGGATGGCTGGCTGACTGGCTGGCTGTCTAAGCAAATCAGGACAAGGAGAATGTAAATTGATTGAGCCTCTTCAAAATCAAGTGCGCTCATTTCATTGGTGAAGCAACTGAGTGCTGGAGAGGAGAAGTGATTTGCCCACGGTGGCACGGCTGCTAAGTGGCAGAATTGGATTGGAACTACAGATCTCCTGACCCTCAGTCCATTACATCAGGCCTCAGGTCACTTGTTTGCACAATGTTGATAGAGCTAATGAATAAGGTCACTTACTAGCAGAAATTCCAGGATCTACCCCAGAACTATAGGCCATTTACCTGCCCCATCTAGGTCAGTTTCCCTTTCCCAAGTCATCTTTTCACACCAAAGTTAAGAAAACAAACAAACAAATAATTACTCATCATGATAAGTGCCAAAAGGGCCAGAAACAGGATGCAGAGATAGAGAATAACAAGGAGTTTCCTGCTTCAGAAGGGAGGTCAGGGCAGGTCCCTGAGGACCTGAGGGATGAGAAAGAGGGTCTGGAAGAAGGGCTGGCAGAGCTCCAGACAGAGGGAACAGCAAGTGCAGAGGCCCTGGGGCAAGAAAACAGCCTGTAGAGGAACCAATGGCAGTCAGGAAGTGAGGGGTGGGAGGACCTAAGAGGAAGGGGGGGGCCATGTTACATGGAGTCTTACACAGAAAAGCTAGACATTCAGTTAGAATTGGATTCTCCTGCCTCTTTTGATACATGGTGAGTTTCATTTTAATTTTAAATGTTGATGTTTAAAGATCTTCTTTGCTGTATTATGACCTTAAGAGAATTATCTCTGCCACCTGAAAGAGTCCTTGGGGGCTGAATGTGAGGGCCTCTATTTCTAGCAGTGGATCCCTAATGGATTCAGGCGGTAGTGGCAGGAAAGAAGATAAAGCACCACAAAAGCTAGTGGCCCTGAAGCTGGACTTGTGATTGTGTCCAACTGACAAACAAGTTCAGACATGAACGATTTGATCCAATCTCTTCAAATTGGAAACTGAGAACTAACACTAATAGGTTGTTCTTAAATACTCAAGTACTTTCATGTTCTCTGCCTCATTGGAGTTTCAATCTCCAGCTTCGAAAGTAGATTTTCCAATCTTTGTAAATTGATTTACCTCCCTCTCTTCCCCCACCTCTATACTTCCCTACCTTTAAAAGGTTCTGAGACAGTGAGCCTAGGCATAAATAGTCTTCATTTGTGTGATAGAAGGCTCTTAGAAGGAGTAACATACAATAGAATTATAGAATACCGGAGCTAGAAGGAATCTCAGAGGACAGCTGCTCTGACCCTCTCATTCTATTATTATTATTATTTGTAACATATTCCTATGTGCCATATGATTTATATACATTCAATTCAATATCTTAGCAACCTTGCAAAATGGGCGTTTTTATTTCTCTTTTACAGATCAGGAGACTGAGGCTCAGAGAGGTTGATAACTGACCAAGTGTTGCACAGCCATAAGTGGCAGAGCTGGGACTCAAATAGTCTGTCTGATTTCTTTTTATTTTTTAAAATTTATTTATTTATTTATTTATTTTTGGCTGCGTTGGGTCTTCGTTGCTGCACGCGGGCTTTCTCTAGTTGTGGCAAGCGGGGACTACTCTTTGTTGCAGTGCGCGGGCTCTCATTATGGTGGCTTCTCTTGTTGCGGAACACAGGCTTCAGTAGTTGTGGCACGCGGGCTCAGTAGTTGTGGCTCGCGGGCTCTAGAGTGCAGGCTCAGTAGTTGTGGTGCACGGGCTTAGTTGCTCCGCGGCATGTGGGATCTTCCCAGACTAGGGCTCAAACCCATGTCCCCTGCACTGGCAGGCGGATTCTTATCCACTGCGCCACCAGGGAAGCCCCATCTGTCTGATTTCTAACTCACCATGCTAGCTGAAGCTAGTTAGACAAACAGATAGAGAGATAGATCGATAAGGAAATAATAATAAGAGCCAGTGGTAGAATCTACATACTCCAACTTTTTTTCATTGTGATTAGCTGTAAAGAAGAATACAAAAGAGAAATAACGTCTGTGTAGGGTTTTACTGTTACTGCTGTTGCTTTATTTTTTTTAAATAAAAACATAGGTCTCATTAAACCAGTTTTGGTAAGATTGTCTTGCTGAGCATCTATTTCTTCAAAGATTATAGAGCTCCTGATAGTTTCAGGAATTCTTGCAAAAGAAACTGCTGCACTGGAAGCAATGCTGCAGGTGGCCAGGCCCGAAGAACTCACTGTATGAATCGCTGGCTGTTGCTCCTTCCTGCTGGTCAGACGCTGGCGGACTGAAGCACCTGCCTCTTCTGATATGTCCCTCCTGAGTACACTGAGGGGCCAAGGCGGCCTAAGCTTGATTCGCCACTACTTTGAGTGGATTGCTGGGCCCAGAGAACCTCAGCCAGATTCACAAACACAGACTTGGACTTGGTGCAAGACCCTGAGGTTTTCTGCTTCTGGGCCATAGAAACTGGGCTCATCCTCTTTAAAGACTTTTGATGTAATTCCCCCCCCGAGTAGTCAGTTTTGCTTTACTGGGATTGTGTGGGACTGTGGTAAAAGGTACCAAATATTCTACTCTAAGAACTCTCATTTCTCTAGATTTGCTACGCCAGTGAGAGCATTATCAGAACAAGGTGTGTTAGGCAGAATCATGGCTCCCCAAAGACGTTCACGTCTCTATCCCCAGAACCTGTGAATATGTTACATTACATGGCAAAAGAAACTTAAGGTAGCAGACGGAATTAAAGTTGCTAATTGCTATGGGCTAAATTGTCTCCCCCCTCAAAAGTCATATGTTGAAATACTAACCTCTAGTGCCTCAGAATGTGGCTATATTTGGAAATAGCCACACTCTGAGGCTAAATGTGGCATTTAAATTGGTAATTAAGGTTAAGTGAGGTCATTAGGGTGGACCCTAATCCAATATGACTGGTGTCCTTATAAGAAGAGAAGATTAGGACACAGATATGCACACAGGGAAGACCATATGAACACATAGGCAGAAGATGGCCATCTACAGCCAAGGAAAGATGCCTCGGAAGAAATGAACCCTGCCGATACCTTGATCTCAGACTTCTAGCCTCCAGAACTGTGAGAAAATAAGTTTCTGTTGTTTAAGCCACCCAGTCTGTGGTATTTTGTTATGGCAGCCTCAACAAACTAATTAATTGACCTTAACATTGGAAGGTTATCCTGGATTATCTGGGTAAACCTGATGTAATTACAAGGGCCCTTAAATGTAAAAGAGCCAAGCAGAAGAGGAAATCAGGGTGATGTGATATGAGAATGAAACAGGAGGGAAGGGAGCAGGGCACAACTTTTAAAAGAATGACATAGGGACTTCCATCGTGGTGCAATGGTTAAGAATCTGCCTGCCAGTGCAGGGGACATGGGTTCGATCCCTGGTCCGGGAAGATCCCACATGCTGCGCAGCAACTAAGCCCATGTGCCAGAACTACTGAGCCCGCACACCACAACTACTGAAGCCCGTGTGCCTAGAGCCCGTGCTCCGCAACAAGAGAAGCCACCGCAATGAGAAGCCCATGCACCACAACAAAGAGTAGCCCTTGCTCGCTGCAACTAGAGAAAGCCTGCGCAGAGCAATGAAGACCCAATGCAGCCAAAAAAAAAAAAAAGAATGACATAGCCATAAGACATGACTAAAACTGTTAAAACTAACTAGATCAAAATGGCGGAAAATTTGAATTCCAAATTTGAATTCCTCCAAACCTTGAGCCTCATTATACACTCATTGTAATACATTAGCGTCTAAATGACACACCCACCAGTGCCATGACAGTTTTGAGGCTGACCATCAAAGATCAAAAAGTGGGCGGTGGCCCAATTTCTGGAAATCTCTGTCCCTTCCCCAAAATAACTGGAATACTCCTCTCATTCATTAGCCTATGAAATTACCCACCCCTATAAAAACTGACAGCCCCGTACCCTCAGGCTGCTCTTGCCTTCTGAGATGGCCCACACTCTGTCTGTGGAGTGTGTTTCTCTCTAAATAAATCCACTTCTTACCTATCAATTTGTCCCTCACTGAATTCCTTCTGTGACGAGACATCAAGAAGCTGAGCTTCATGGACTTCCCTGGTGGTCCAGTGGTTAAGAATCTGCCTGCCAATGCAAGGGACATGGGTTCGATCCTTGGTCTGGGAAGATCCCACATGCCGCAGAGCAACTAAGCCCGTGAGCCACAACTACTGAGCCTGCACTCTAGGGCCCATGTGCCACAACTACTGAGCCTGTGTGCTGCAACTACTGAAGCCCACACGCTCTAGGGCCCACATGCCACAACTACTGAGCCCGCATGCTGCAACTACTGAAGTCCACATGCCTAGAGCCCGTGTTCCATGACAAGAGAAACCACCACGAGAAGCCCATGCACCTCAACGAAGAGTAGCCCCTGCTGCCTACAACTAGAGAAAGCCCGTGTGCAGCAATGAAGACCCAATGCAGCCAAGAATAAATAAATAAATAAATACGTACATACATACATACATAAATAAAAATTAAAAAAAAAAAAAAGAAAGAAACTGAGCTTCATTAAGTCCTGAGACCAGGTGTGTGATCTCAGTTAAAAGACTGTGGTTCAAGTCCCAATCTGGGTTCTGGCTGGTTCAAGTCCTGGCCCATGGGTTCAAGTCCCAATCTGGGTTTTGGCTGGATTCGAGTCCCAGCCCTGGGTTCAGGTCTCAATCTGAGTTGCACGGTTTCAAGAAGAGTTGGACCTGCTGTTGCCGGTTTTGCAGATGGTGAAGGAAGGTCATCAGCCAAGGAACGTAGGTGGCCTCTAGAAGCTGAAGCAGCAAGGAAATGGATTCTCTCCTATAGTCTCCAGAAAACAGCACAGCCCTGCTGATACCTTTATTTTACCCTTTTTGGCCTTCTGAAATATAGAACTGTAAGATAATAAATTTATGTTGTTGTGGTTTTTTTTAAATTGAGTTTTGTTTATTTACAATGTTGTGTTAATTACTCCTGTACAGCAAAGTGATTCAGTTATACATATATATATATATACATTCTTTTTTTAAAATATTCTTTTCCATTATGGTTTATCATAGAATACTGAATATAGTTCTCTGTGCTATACAGTAAGACCTTGTTGTTTAAACACTAAATTTGTGGTAACTTATTATAGCAGCAATAGGAGACTAATACTGTTACTGACTACAAGTTCATGTGCCTGATGCACAGTGAGGCCAAACAAACCAAAACATTGTTGTTTGGAGCAGAGAAAGGTTTATTGCAGGGCCAAGCAAGGAGAATGGGTGGCTCACGCTCAAAAACCCCTAACTCCCTGATGGTTTTGTGGGAGAAGTTTTAAAGGCAAATTTGGGGTGAGGGCTGCAGGGTGTGTGACTTTCTTCTGACTGGTTGGTGGTGAGGTAACAGGGAGGTGCTCCAGGAATCTTGTGCTGAGCCTGAAGTTACCATCTTCCACCTGGGTGGGGGCCTTAGTTCCTACAGGAGAACTCAAAGATATTATGTATATTATTTCAGGAGGAACTAGGACTGTGTTCCAAAGCTGTACTATTGTTTCTTGACTGCTTCTCCCTTGTTTCTGCATTCCCTCCCTTCTCTGATTAACAACTGTTTATTTTTTTATAAATAAATAAATAAATAAATAAATAAATAAATTTATTTATTTTTGGCTGTGTTGGGTCTTCATTGCTCTGCACGGACTTCCTCTAGTTGTGGGGAGTTGGGGCTACTCTTTGTTGTGGTGTGCAGGCTTCTCATTGCAGTGGCTTTTCTTTTTGCGGAGCATGGGCTCTAGGCACACGGGCTTCAGTAGTTGTGGCTCGCGGGCTCTAGAGCGCAGGCTCAGTAGCTGTGGCACCCAGGCCTAGCTGCGCCACGGTATGTGGGATCTTCCCAGACCAGGGTTCAAACTGGTGTCCCCTGCATTGGCAGGCGTATTCTTAACCACTGCGCCACCAGGGAAGCCTATTAAATTTCTTTTTTTTTTTGGCTGCATTGGGTCTTTGTTGCTGTGCACGAGCTTTCTCTCTAGTTGCGGTGAGCAGGGGCTACTCTTTGTTGCGGTGTGTGGGCTTCTCATTGCGGTGGCTTCTCTTGTTGGGACTTCCATGGTGGCGCAGTGGTTAAGAATCCTTCTTAGCTTCTGGTGGTAGCTGTTGACCCTTGGTGTCCTTTGGTTTGCAGCTGTGTTACTCTAATCACTGCCTTTATCGTGTAGCGTCTCCTGGTGTGTTTCTGTGTCTTCTTATAGGGACACCAGTCAGTGGATTAAGGGCCCATTCTACTCCAGTATGACCTCATCTTAACTAGTTACATCTTCAATCTCCAAATAAATCACATTCTGAGGTCATGGGGATGTGTTTGAGGGGGACACAACCCATAACATGGCCCCTTCAGTCAAAATTCAGTGCCAGCTACTTTTAAATGGTAGGGAAGAGGGTGGTCTGGGGACAGACAGGAGGGACAAGTATGACACAAGTCACTTATCAGGAGGGCACCTAAGCCTGTCAGGGCAAGACAAAGTAGCAGGTGCCCAGCCAACTTATACTTTATCCTTTCAGATGATGTTTCACATTGTTTATAGGTCATGTGGAAGTCAAGGAGCATCCTTCCTATTTCAGGGCGTGTGACAGTTTAACTTTTCAAAAATTTCACATTTTGAGGAATTCTAGAAGGAAGAAGAAAGCTTAATTAACTGAGTCTGACTCCAAATATAAGTTGAAATACACTTTTATTCATATGTGGTTACATTTGCATCCATAGTGTGGTAGGTTTGGTGGGTGGACTAATGTCTCCCCCCAAATGTCCACGTCCTAATCCCTAGAGCCTATGAATGTTACCTTATATGGCAGAAACTTTTTTGCAGATGTGAATATGTTAAGGATATGGAGATGGAGAGATTATCCTGGCTTATCTGGGTGGACCCTAAATGCCATCATAAGTGTCCTTATGAGAAGGAGGCAGAGGGCTATCACAGACAGAAGAGGCAATGTGAGGGAAGCAGAGTCAGAGAGAGAAGATGTTATGTATGCTGGCCTTGAAGATGGAGGAGGGGGCCATGAGCCCCTGGAAAAGGCAAAGAAACAGATACTCCCCTAAACCTTCTGGAGAGAGCACAGCCCTGCTGACACCTTGGTTTTTAGCCTCTTAAGACTCACTCTGAAATTCTGACCTCCATAATTGGAAGAGAATAAATTTCTGTTTTTGTAAGCCACCAAGTATGTGGTCACTTTGTTGAAGCAACCATAAAAAACTTACATACAGAATGTGATTCCTTGTATTTAAATTCAAATATGACTCTCTCTACATACACACATAAAGACATCAAGACTTGAAGAAAACAACAGTAAAATGTTAACAGTAGCTAACTGGTGGAAGAAATGTGAGTGATTTTCTGTCATTGCTATGATTTCCTGAATTTTCCAAGATTTCTAGAAAACATCTACAGATTCTTGATTCTTTTTCTATTTTTTTCTTTAGAAGTTAAGGGAATATTATTCAGTCTTTAAGAGTCTTGCAATTCTGACACATGCTAAAAAACAGATGAACCTTGAGGACACTATGCTAAATGAAATAAGCCAGTCACAAAAAGACAAATACTATATGATTCCATTTTTATGAGGTACCCAGAGTAGTCAAATTTATAGAGACAGAAACTAAAATGGTGGCTGCCAGGGGCTGGGGGGAGGGAGGAATGACAGTGGTTGTTTAATAGGCTTAAAGTGTTAGTTTTGCAAGATGAAAAGAGTTTTCGAGATTGGCTGTGCTACAATGTGAATGTGCTTAACACTACTGAACTGTACACTTAAAACTGGTTAAGATAGTAGATTTTATGTCATGTATATGTTATCAACATTAAAATTTTTTTAAGTTCATTTATATTATAAAAGGAGAGCTTCAGTGATACCCTGAATAGATATGCAGTATTCGATGTGATCTTGGTTACATGAGGTTGTATTTTCTCTGCACCTTTTAAAATCCTTTACAGCAGCCAGGGCTACCCTGTAAGTGACCTTTAGACTTGTCCTGCGCTATCCTTTTCTTTATCAGTTCTCCTGTTTTTGCTTTTGTCTTTATTCTTTCACTCCTTTCATCGTCTTTCTCTGCTGCCTATGAACACATTCGAGGCTTTTGGGTCTTTGTTAGACTTCTTGAGAGTATGTTAATAAATCACTCTTTTTTGAAATGCTTCTTTCTTTGGCTTTTACAACGTCATTTGTATATTTCACATACACTCTCCTTACAGAGAAGAGGCACACACTTCAAAACACTCCTCCTGTATTACTGATGGCTGGAGTCTTTCTAACATCTACACCGGAGGCCACTGTGAAAGACTGGGTGAGTTCCTTTCTCTCTCCCACCCCCACATAAAATCAGGCACCACGCTGACTAATTTTACCTCCTATGTGTTCCTCTAGCCCTATCCCATCTCTGGTTTCAGGCCCTCAGCCTGTCTTACCTGAATATTCCAATAGTTTGGTCTTACCCCATCGTCTACACTGGAAGCAGAGGGATCCATCTATACTGTAACCCTGGCCACACCACCTCCCTTAAAGCCCTTCAGTTAAGGTGCACACCCTTCAACATGGCACCCAACATCCTCCAAGACATGGTCCCAACCTGCCTGCTCAGACTCTACTTCCACCAGTTCCACAGCCTGTTACCTTTCATGACCAATCACTTTCATAACTTGTTGTGTTTCCTCAGCAGTTTCTGGACCTCCTGCTTCTCCTTATTTTCTCTGGCTGGAAAGCCGTTCCCCTCCACTTCGCTGGACTGATGCACGTCCACAGCTTCGGCATCATGTACTCTACGAGGCTTCCCCAGTCCTCAGCGTGCCCACAGTGCCCTGGGAAAAGGTTGTCGCCTTAACAGTTTATATGGACATTAACTGTTTGTGTGCTTGCTTTCCCACTAGCTCTTTAAGGGCTGGGACCATCTCTCAAGTCATTCTGGGGTTCCAACTCCTAACGCAGTGCCTGGCATATAGTAGGCACTCAGTCAGTGTTAATTAATTAAAATGATTAGTAATAAACACTTTTGTTGATAGGTTATATCCATAATCCACAAAACATTTAAAGCCCTTTTCACTGACCACCATTGCCTTAATTATAAATTTTGGTAGCAGGGACAAATGAATGAAATTCTTATAAAGAGGAAGAAGACCTCTGGGGATTATACATTCGATTTTTCCATTAAAATTTTGACCTGTTTATTTTAGTAGGGCCTATTTGTGGGCGTGTGTCTTTGACTTCTACCGCCCTACTATGCAGGGCTGAAATGAAGTAGCTCCATGTTCTGCAGTACATACAGCTGTTTGGTACTTCGGGTTTGCCAGATCTGACCTAAAAGTAGACTTGCCAGAGGCATTTATTTTGCTATTTCCGATCGACTAGTCAATGCTTCGGGACTCCTTATAACAGAGAGGAGCCCCTCTGAAAGGGAACACCTGGCTACACACGGCACCAAGTGTAGTTCTCAACTTCCCCAGGCTGTGTGCCCCGCCTGTGGGTCTCGAGGGCCCTGGAGCAGCCCCGAGAAGGAGCCGAAGCCAACAGCTTCCCTCGTGAGGCCACCTGATCCCAAGAGACAGGCTTGCACCCCGCCACCGGCCCTCGGCCCCGCTGCAGAGGTCGCCGTTGCTGGACAGCGGTGCCGGGGTCACGTGCGCCGGTCCGGTCCACCGCCCCCAGACCCGGGCCCGCCCCGGCAGAAGGGCAGAGGCCATCGGGATCACGCGCGCCCCGGCGGCCCTAGCCGGGCCCAGCCAATGGGCTGGCGGCGCCCGCATGACCCGCGCCGGCGGGAGGGCGTGGGGAGGCAGGCCGGGCGCGCACGCTGCCAGGCTGTATCGCCGCTCCCGCCGCCGTCGGGACGGGAAGTGAGCGGCCCAGACCCGCAGCGCCAGCGAGCCGGTGAGAGCGTCCCGCAGCCGCCCGCGCCCGGTGCAAAGCATGGCGGCCGCCAAGGTAAGCGTCGGCCCGTTGGCCGGTTGCCCCGGGGGGCGCGAGGGGCCCGGGCGTTCACGCGCCGGGCTGGTGCAACCGGGAAAGCAGATAGAAAGGGGCGCGGGGCAGCTGTTCCACCTTGCAGCAGAGGGAGGAGGGAGGTGCCCGCCCCTCCCGGGCAGCACAGACGGCCGGTGAGAAGAACGGGGACCGGGGCCCGACCTTGCAGCAGAAACTTTGCTGGCTAGACCCTCCCACTTGGCCCGGGCGGGGAGTCAGTGCCTGGCCTGCGCCCGGCGGGCTGAGCCAAAGCCGGTGAGGAGGAGCAGGCACGATTGCGTCCCGGGGCGGGGAGGGCTCGGGGTCTGCACGTCCGCTCTGCCACCCCAGCGCACAACTGCTCCTGACCCTGGTAGTTGCTGACCCGAGCTGCTTCCCGGGGGCACACACCGCGCAGAAGCCTAATCCAGTAGGTTTCAGAGGCTCCGCCCTCCCACGGGTGGGGAAGTCACCTTGACTTCCGTTTTGGAGACTGCTTGAGAGAGTTGGCCTGCGCGTGTGTGCGTAAAAACTCCAAAGCACCCCCATCCCCCCAGGCCCCCCGCTTCTCGTCCTTCTCTCCGCAGCTGACAACACTTACATACCGGCCTCGAAGCGTTTGAGAGGCTTCTTTTTAGAAATGACAAAACAGATTGTCTTGGGAGCCTGTAACTCCTGTGAAGTTCTACTTAAAAGGAATTCTGCGTAAGGTGACTCATTCACTAACCCAGAGGAAAGGCAGCTCCGACAGCTTGACCTTTACCCTTTTACCATTTCTTGAAACCTGGACACCATTTCAGTTTCTTTGGACTCCATTTCAACTTTTCTGGCAGAGTACCATATTTAGTCCCAATCACTTGAATCATTGGAATTTATTGCTTTTAATTTTAAGTTCACGAAGGCAGCCCTTTAATCAAGCCTATACAACTTCTTAGCTCATTTTAAGTGCAGTGAACTTAAATATACCCAACATTTCAAACATTTGTCCTTAATCAAAACTCTGTGATAACCCTCAAGAGGAAAACATGGCCAACACATCATATTCCTATTTATTCCAGCAAACTAATCACATTTGCAATGGAAATTGTAAGCAGACAGATATATTTAAATGCTGTTCTATGACTTAAGTTTCTCTAAGCTTCCCGGAATCTGCAGGCTTTTCGGTGTTCCTAGATTATGTGGCCTAAGTGGCCTCTTTTCCTTAATGACTCTGAGTTCCATCCTAAGGAGTGTGCTCTGGGTATGCATGTGCAGACACATGGGTATGTATATAACTGTTTTAGTTAGAGTCTCTGAGGATCACTGGGATTCATTGGAACCTACATTAGCCCTTTCAAACCCAATAGCCCTTGACCTTTTCTTTGCATTAAATTTGCATGCAATCAGAGTACAAGGCATGAATTATGTTCCCTCAAGGTGACTTCTTCCAGGAGAGTAGGTGGGAGTAGATACCCATACTTTACTGTCATTTTTATGTCTGTAGATGAGTTAAATAATTTTACTTAATTTGGAGATAAAGTGAGGAACTTACATTGAGGAGTATGCATGTAAATGGAGTATAAGACTGATTAACTAGTTTGAAATAAAATAAATGACATGGAGGGAGGTTTAACTTTTGGGTTGTATTTTTATTAAACTGTCACTTCATATCAATAAGTGCAGTTGAATTTTAGCCAAGTAGTGAGAGTCAGGGAAAATGAAACATTTCATTTTTACTCTTTGAGAACTTGTGTTTTTGTTTATTTATTCATTTAAACTTGCCTCTTTTCAAGATTTCTGATGGATCATGTCATATATACATATATTTATAAACCAACAAGACATATCAAAATCAAGTCAAAGTAGATGAGAAAAACAGGATAAACGGAAAATAAGATGAAGCCAGGACTAAGGTTACTGGAAAATAAGGATGTATGTACTTGCTGGAGGTGACTGAATTTTCTAGCAGCCAAAGCAAAGAGGAAGTGATCCGTGAGGTCAGTTACATGGGAGAGAGGTCTCCTTTTTCTGCTATCTGAGGGCAGTTTCTCCCCATCTCTTTTTATATGCAGTGAGCAAACTGCATTCAGAACTACCTCATGACCACAAATGTATGTTTGTGGATTCCATAAGGCCATTTCTTATAGTGTTTCTCATTTTAGCTCAAGGGCAGTAAATGTAGGTCCCCAGATGAGCTGTGCTGGTCCACCTTAGTCCAAGAATACCCCTTATTTAGTTGCCTTTGGACTCTTATTAGGGTGAGGTGATTCTGTCCTCTATTAGGCAGTGCTGGGCAGCCCCAATTAAAGGCCATGCTCTTTGCTTTTTCCTGGAGCACAGATATTCCATATTGAACACAGAGCCATAGGCTTAGCAATCTTATCTGGGGGTAGGATTGACATCCCCTCGTAAAACTTGAGGAGCCTGACTAGAAGAGAATCCCATCTCAGTGGAGTGTCTAAGATTCTGGAGTGCCCAGAATCAGAAACTGGTCTTTTATTTATTCTTTTTTTTTGGCCACACTGTGTGGCTTGCGGAATCTTAGTTCCCTGATCAGGGATTGAACCCAGGCCCTCGGCAGTGAAAGCGCAGAGTCCTAACCACTGGACCTCCAGGGAATTCCCTTTTATTTATTCAAACGTAACTAATTTTTCATGTCCCTCTTCCTTTAAATAGTATAAATAAGAAGGCTGAGAATCTGTTCTTTGATCTGCTTTTATTTTGATTTCTGCATGATGGTTACTACTTAATGCAAGCGGTATTTGTTTTTTCATGAAGTAACATTGATCTGAAACTTGGTATTTTGAGATGAACTCAGAAAACTTCCATTCTCTTGCTGCCGCCTTTTGTAGGAATAATCCTTATGGGTTCCCTTGATAGATGGTAGATGAGTATTTCTTTAAAAAACTTCCAAGCACTGCTCTACATGTATTGAAATGAAAATGAGTTTTTAAAATTCTATTTTATATATTTCCATAAAAAATTCATTTTTAAAAAGTAGTATTAGAGAGGTTATCCTTTTCTTGTAGTTGTAGTCAACATTCCCTTTTTGTCACTGGTTGAGTTTATCCATTAAGAATGATGAAATTAAACTAGGAGAAACTGTTAAAAGTTAGATATTGCTCACTGGAGTTCAGGTGTGAGAGATGTTCAGGTATAAAACTGGACTCCGATAATTTGGGTGAAATTAGCCTAGAACTAAAAGAACATTTGGAGACAAGCTAAAGCATTCATAATCATGAAAATTTGGTCTGTAGTGCTAGTACACTTAGTATTGCTATTCCATTGTTGGCTGAGTTGTTGCCATGATCGTCGACTCATTTAGAATTGTGTGTATTGTGTTCTTTCTAATGTTGCAAACGGGACTAAACTAAGGATATGAAAATGAACCGGACTCCGTTTGGACCCTCAAGAAAACCACAACCATACCACAGGCTAAATCCTCTCATGGAAGTGCCCCAAGTAGGGTTAGTGCCATAACAAGGGCTTATGGGAGCATCAGGGAAGGAGCCCGTTTCTGTCAGGGGAGGGGAGGGAACGTCTGAAAGGTAGTGGTATTTCAAAAGGAATAGTCAGAGGAAGAGGAAAAGACCATTCCAGTGACAGGAAACAGCAGATGAAAGAAAGAGAGGTGAGAGCACCTGCTGCTTTTAGGGGATAGCAGGTAATAAAATAAATAGGAGAGTAGCCAACACTTATTGTTTACTAGACGTGAGATTCAGTTCTAGATGCTTTTCATATTAACTCGCTTAATGCCCCTAACAGTCCTATGAGTTACATACTATCATTTCTGGTTTATAGATGAAGACTGAGACACCAAGGGGTGATGTAAGTGGCCTAAGATCTGATAATTAAAAAGTGAAGAAGCTGGGTTTCAAATCAGCCAGTGTGGCTCCAGGGTCTTTGCTCTTACCCTGTCCACCATATTGTTTGCCTGGTAGTTTAGCATAATGGAGAGTAGAGTTTATGGGAGAAGGGGGAGATGGCTTGGGAGGGGAAATTAGATGCCTCTTATTTAAGACTTTTATTTAGGTCTTGTAACTGTAAACCAGACTTTTATTTTTGAGAACCACTTACACAGTGCTTACTGTGTGCCAGGCACTTTCCCAAGTGCTTTACAAATAATAACTCCTTTATTTTTCATAATACCCAAAGTAGGTGTGGTCTATTTTTGTCCTCATTTTACAGGTGAGAAAACTGAGGTCTGGAGAGGTTAAGTAATTTCCTCACGGTTATACAGAGAATAAGCAATACAGCTTGGATTTGAACCCTGCCAGTCTGTGCTCAGAGTCTCTGCCTCACCTGCCCAGGCCTTAAAAAGAAGTTCCATTTGCAGAGGTGCATGTGAGAGTTCACATGTTATCAGTTATGGGCATGTGTATTTCCTGACCATTCCAGTCCAGTAGTTTGTATCTGTAGAATGCTTTGGCACTCAGTATATGCTTCATTGTTAAGTGGTTTTTGAACCAGATTGCACAGGCCAGAAATTGTCATATACTTTTTTTTTAAACAACTTTATTGAGATATAGGTCATATGCCATACAAGTCACCCATTGAAAGTGTACACGTCAGTGGTTTTTTGTATATTCACAGAGTTGTGCAACTATCATCGCTGTCATTTACCTTTGTAAAAATTTTAACCCCGTGTTCACTAATTAGGACTTGGGCTATATATTTAACCTCCATGTTTTTCATGCTTCTCATCAATAATAATACCCTCTTCAGAGGTTTGTTACTGAGGATAAAATGTGATTGAGTTTATTAAGGATATTCTTCAGGTTGAAGGTTTTCTCTCCCATATGGTAAAAACTGCTAGGTATTTGGTGGTATAATAATAGTATAATAAAACAGATCAGTTTTTTGTACTGGACAGGAAGGAAAGAATGTTTGAGTTGTTTTTATGCAGCCACGATGCTGGTAAGTTTCTGTGCTTCCACTGATGTTTGGATTTCAGGTTTCTTAAATTGATGGTGCTGGATAGGCCTTGGGGTTTACATAACACAATGTTCCTCACTCCTCCCCTCGTTAATCCTGTTCCCTTTTACCAGGTGAAGAAATGGAGTCCCGGAAAAGTTTGTAATTGGTCCAAGTTCCCTTGAAACCCTTTTGCTTTTTGCACTATTGTAATCCAGGGGTTCTCAGCACATTATAGTCCTCTGGACTGGTATAAAAGTGCTGATGCCTGGGTCTCACCCAGAGGTTCTGATTCAGTTGGACTTAGGTGTGGCCTGAGCCTCAAGGTTTCTGAAAGCTCCCCAAGTGAATCAAATCTGCTTCTGAGGCTGCCAGCCGCTGCTCTAGGCGGTTTTCGTGCTCTTTGCTTCAGCTCATCCTCTGATGATTCCTTCTTGGAATAAGGAAGGAATGCAGTGAGATAAATGCAAGTCCCTGGTGTGTCAATTCAAAGGAAGGATACACAGGGGTCCCTACAAGTTCTCTTCTTTCTTCACAATTTCTTTTCAGTCCTTCTGCCCCGTTTCACCTTCGTGCTTAGGCATCAAGTTTATATAGTTTTGTAGTTATCCTAGAATATGGGTTTTATCACCAAAGTGATTGAAAGCTCCTTTTGTCTCCTGTAAGTCTCAGTGGTTTTCTGTATCAGTGTAGGTGCTTGAGTGGGGAAGTGTTGCAAAGAGCAAGGTTACCCTGGTCTTGCAGCCTTTTCCCTGGCTAACCTAGTTGGGTGCCCATGTGTTGTCAATGTTCCCCAGTTGGGTCACAGGGCTTTACAAGTGTTGTTTAGCAAATAGAGAACTGGGAGTGGAGAGAGGGATGGGAAGGGTTGAAAGCCCTGTAGGGTAAGAAAATCAGGGAGCAGGTCTTCTTGGATATGGAGTTCTTTTATAATTGCTGGAGGAACTCTGACTCCTTCCGCCTCTTTGATCTTTTGTCCTACGACTGGCCTCTGCTTTTTTTTTTTTTTTAAATGGAAACACATCATTTTTTTTTTAATTTTTATTTATTTATTTATTTTTGGCTGCGTTTGGGTCTTCGTTGCTGCATGCGGGCTTTCTCTAGTTGCGGCGAGCAGGGGCTATTCTTCGTTGCGGTGCGCGGGCTTCTCATTGCAGTGGCTTCTCTTTTTGCGGAGCACGGGCTCTAGGCGCGCGGGCTTCAGTAGTTGTGGCGCGTGGGCTCAGTAGTTGTGGCTCACAGGCTCTAGACCGCAGGCTCAGTAGTTGTGGCGCACGGGCTTAGTTGCTCCGCGGCATGTGGGATCTTCCCGGACCAGGGCTCGAACCTGTGTCTCCTGCATTGGCAGGTGGATTCTTTTTTATTTATTTATTTATTTATTTATTTATGGCTGTGTTGTGTCTTCGTTTCTGTGCGAGGGCTTTCTTTTAGTTGTGGCAAGTGGGGGCCATTCTTCATCGCGGTGTGCGGGCCTCTCACTATCGCGGCCTCTCTTGTTGCGGAGCACAGGCTCCAGACGCGCAGGCTCAGTAATTGTGGCTCACGGGCCCAGCCGTTCCTAGGCATGTGGGATCTTCCCAGACCAGGGCTCGAACCCGTGTCCCCTGCATTGGTAGGCAGATTCTCAACCACTGCGCCACCAGGGAAGCCCCAGCCTCTGCTTCTGTTGAGTTCTTAGATGGAGGCATTCCTTCCTGTGTTCTCCACTCTCTGTGAGGATTAGCTCTGCTGAGCATGGTCCATTCCTACTCACCCTGCTCATCATTTGCTGCTTCATAAGCACTTATCTTTCCCACCATGTTTTCTTGGATCCCTTTGTGTGAATCTGCTGATGTGGTTCTTCTGCTTGGGCTGTGCCCTTGTCACAGTGATGTAATTCTCTTGGCAAAGTACTTAATAGCAACTGAGCAAACCCTTTTTTTCATGGCCTATTTAACCAGACCCTCTTGTTAGGTCAAGTCAGCCCCATCAATGGTGGCTCTGGTCTCTTAGCTCAGAATTATTCCCAGTGGCTGATTTGTAGAGTGGTGGTCTGGTTTGTTGGTTGGAAACGTTTAAAAGATAGAGTACTCGTACTCACCATTTCCTTTGGAAATTTGCTGTGTAGTTGCATGAGTGAATATAGGCCTGGTGATTTCTTTTGACTTTAGGTGCTGACAACATAGCAAAATTGGCAGTGTTGAAATTCTTAGCAATTCAACGTAAATAAACCACTCTATTTAATGGCTGTTATTAGGTTGGTAGCTTTGTCTTGATTTCCACATGTAGTCCCAGTTTCCACATGTTTTCCATGAAAACTGTTGACTTGATATGAAAGTCAGATATTTCAATATACACTTACTGTTTTATGGTAAAATGTCTTTTGCATAAGACATAAGACAGTAAAATTTGTAAGAAAATTGTCTAAGTAAGTGTAGGGGAGGAAGAAGTTTCCCTCAACTCTCTTAGGGTCCCTGGCTGGGTCTGAAAATTAAAATGACAAAGACAGATTAACGAAAGAAAAGTATACAAATTTTGCTGAATTTTTATGTGTTCATGAGAACCTTCACAAGACAATGAAAGTGACCAGAGCAGAAAGCTTTAAAACCTTTTGGACAATGAAAAATAAATTTGTAAAGAATTGACAAGACAAAGGGGTTTGGGCTAGGGTAGTAAATGGTGAAGAAGTAACTAGGAAGATAAGGGTGGGTTTAACAAGGTTTGTGTGTGCAGGTTTTTCGGCCCCAACTTCCCCATCTTTGGTGATGAGATTGTCTCCCCTCCTCCTGGAACAGGGACGGTACCCTTTGTAGGGGAGTTTATGACCTGTTTCAGGAAAGAAGGTTGGGGTTGTGTGTGGGGATGGTCAGAGTGACCTTCCTGTTTCTGCTGTTTTCTTAAACTCCTTCAGCTTAAGATACTGAATATGCCAAGGTGCCGCATTTTGGGGGTAGCATGTCCTGAACCTCGTCATAATCCTGATTTGAACAGGTTTTTAGACCTGGGTGCATATTTACTGGTTTTTCTGAGTTGGACATGACTTGTGTCTGTCTGATCCCAGCCACAGTTGTACTCTGAGATGTAGACGACACCCAACTGCTCAGTCAGCGCCACTTCCTCATGTGGGAAAACGCTTCAAGAACTTTTTTTTTTTTTTTAATTTTAAATTAGTAGCTCTGGTTTAGTGAAAGAGCCCCGGACTAGAAGGCAGGAGGACCTAGATTACAGGTCCAGTGCTTCCACTGATGGTGAGGACGTGGACAAGTCTACCTTCTCTGGGTGCTCTGGGCCGTCTGTGACGAGCAAATGAAGTATAACCTGGGAAAGCACTTTGGGGATTATGAAGTGCTCTAGGGACTGTCAAGTGATGTCTGTTGGAGACTGTGGGACATTTCTACCTAACTGAAAACTAGGGACGTAGGTATTATTTGACCTACCTGAACAAAAGATGGTGTGCTTTTCTTAAGCTCGTGATCTACTAAATAGTCACCATAATGGCTAGCCAGTCTGGCTGCTTCAGTAATCAGATTCTCTGAGTGGTCCCTTCCTGGAGCCTTGCTATTAGAAGTTTATGGTCCAAGGACCAGGAGCATTGGTTTTACTCCGGAGCTTGTTAGAATTGCAGCATCTGTGGACTCATCCCAAATATTCTGTTGCATCAGAATCTGCATTTTAAATGGATCCCCAGGGGATTGTGTACACATTAAAGTTTAAAGAATATTGGTCTGGAACTCTCATTACTGTGTAATTAAATGTAGCTGCCTTTCTAAACTAAGGGTACAGTACTTTTTGATTTGGTTGTAAGTCAGTCCAACTTTTTGCAGAATTAAATACATAGTGATAAAACCCAGTATAAATTTTAGGATTCTTTGGGTTAATTTTGATTCCATTGGGGCCAGGGTATTATTTTGGATGGTGTCTCTGAATTATTATTTAAGGGTTGTACTCTTCTCCATTTCTTTACTACCCACCTGTACTTAAAATTCCTGAAAATGAACTTATGCCTATTCTGTTTTTTGACATTCTCTCCTTTGGGCCACCAGTGACCTCTGTTCTAAAACTGTTGGCCTGTCCTCCTTATCTCTGGCCTCACAGGACCCCGTGTCCCACTCCTTCCTTCCTGGAGCGCCTTCTGTCAGCTTTCATGATGTGCCCTCTCCTGCTTGGTCCCTTAACTCATACTTATTCTCCTTGGCCGGCTTCTTTTTGTCCTTCTGGTCTCCCCTGAAATGTTGGTGTTCCCCAGGCCTCTGCCTGAGATCCTTTTCCTTCTGACAGGTGATACTCCATGGTACTCCCCATGGGGCAGCTCTCTCAAGCACTGGCCTTGCGTTTTTGACTTTTTGTTGGAAATCTCAACTGGTTTGTCTCAAAGATATTCCAAACTCTATTTACTAGAATTGAATTCATCTTCTTGGTCACTCCTTACTTTTAGCTGCAGTTTAATTTTCCTACTAGTTAAAGTTTCTGGTTAGTTCGCTGAGTACTTGTGTGGGCGACCAGGAGAGACATCATTGGCAGGAACTTGGATATGGGCAAAGAGATGGGTCAGTCAAACCCTTCTCATTCCCTGGAGCAGGTGTGTCCCATCTCCTCCATTTATGTTCAGGTCCTCATTCCTTTTTAGGTCCAGCATTGCCATAGCTCCAAGCTGGTTTTGCCTTTGGTCTCTTCTCTGCACTTTCCTCTCCATTCTGCCCAGAACTGTCAAAGGAAGCTTGTAAGATTGGCCCTTGTGTCCCTGTTAAGAGCAGTCCTTTGTTCATGAGCACAGCACTTAACAGTTTTTAAAAAGTGCATTCAAGTGTGTTATTGATTCCAACTATATGCCAGCTCCTATACTGAGTGCTGGGCTTCCCCAAACGAGTAAGCTATTGGACTTGTTTTCAGGAACTCACAATCTACAGAGATTAAAATGACCAGATAATGTGAAGACCCAAGCTTCATTATTTGATCTTTACAATCATCTACAAGATAGCAGGGAGGGTGTCATAACCTCATTTGACAGAGAAACTTATAAGGTTCAGAAAGGTTATGCAAGTAACAGTGACATCAGCAGCTAACACAAGCCAGATACTGTTCTAGGCACTCTGTATGTGAAGTAATTTAATCTTCACAACAATCCCACGGCATGTAAGCGCTATTATTGTCTCCATTATACAGATGGGGAAACTCATCTGTACAGAGTGGTTAAGTCTCTTGAGGCACAGAGAGATTACATGACTTGCCCAAGGTCACACAGCCTTCAGGTGGCAGAGCTATGACTGGAACACAGGCAGCCTGACTGCAGAGTCCATGAACATAACCACTGTACTACATTGCCCTCTTTAATTTACCTTGCTGCACAGTGTGGCGTCATTATGCCTAATATTATTAAGAATAATATTTAATCTCATTAGTCAGTTTATGCCTCTTTGGTCTTGGCTGTTGTCTAACTTTTCCAGTATTACCTCATGCCCATTCCCTTCTCATATCCTTCACAGGGGTTTGTAAATGTGACATGTCCAACCCCTGTTCAGATTCTGTGCCATAAAGCTATGGCAACAGTGTAGCAGGAAAAAAGGGAGCCTGTTTGTTTGTTTAACTTAGAGCTCAGTCAGAGACAAGAATGTTTCTTGTCATTCCTCTATATTGGTGGGCAGATTTTGTTTGTTTTTTAGTTCTTTCCTTCAGTTTTAGGGAAAGCGGTCTTAGTTTTATACCGTCATCCCTTGAAGTATCTGTAAGGATGTTAAATCCCATGTCCTAGTTTTTATAGTTGGTTTGTTCTAATCAAGATTCAGACACAGTCTGCGCATGGCATTTGGTCGATACGTCTTTTAACTCTTGTTAATCTCTAGGTTTGACTACCCATCTTTTTTTGTGTTTCCTTGCAGTTTATTTGATGAGTGAATTGGGTCATCTTTCCTGTAGTTTCCCACAATTTGGGATTTGCTGATTGCACCCCCCTGATGTTCGTCTGTCCCTAGTGTTTCCTGACAATTGATAGTTAGGTCTGGATGCTTGATCAAGTTTAAGGTTTTATTTATTTTTATTTTTTGTTTTTGGCTAGAATACTTCCTAGGTGGTTACTGGCTGCCTCTCTCAGGTTACTGGATCCTTGGTACTGGATACGCCCATCAGGAGGCACGTAATTCCTGGTTGTTTCCTACGTTGTTATGTTTGGTGAGTGGGTTTGGATGTTGCCTTCCTGCTCCACCAGCATTTTGCGTAATGGTTTATTTTAGTTGGCTAAGTTTTCATATTCACAGTTGTTCTTTGTGGTGCATTGTGATGTTCATCCTTTAAAAACACACACGTGTGCCTGTGTGTATACACACACATATATATATATATATATATACACATATATATTACAATGAGTGTGTATCACAGTTACAACAAATAGTGGCTATTAAAATCAATTGGATATTAATTAATGGGTACAGAGTTTGTGTTTGGGGATGATGAAATGGATAGTGCTCATGGTTGTACAACATTGTGAATGTCCTCAGTGCCATTGAATTGTACACTTAAAAATGGTTAAAATGTTAAATTTTATGTGTTTTATCACAATAAAAACAAATCAATTGAAACTGGATTGTAACATACTGAATTAAAAAAAAAAAATCATTCCATGACTATTATTCTTCCCCAAAAAGAGTCAAAGTGAGATGGAGGTGGGGAGGTGAAATTCTTATTTACTGAAGAATGCCAACTAATCAAGTAGAAGGTATGATAGAATTAGAAAAAGAAGACAAATTATTTGGCAACCTGCAGGTAATTGATTCAGGCACGTGTCCTCAGTGGATGCTAAAACCTTCAGTAAAAGATTGTTGGAATTCTCCCTGTCTCAAAGTATCTCCCTATAAATTACTAACTACAAAGGGGAAAAAGTACCGTTATAAGGGAGGGCTCGGCCTCAATCTGTGATCCAATTTAACATCATCAGAAAGAGGGAAAAGCTAGCATGGCGCACCCACTGGTGTGATGCGATGAGAAGTATACAGCGTGACCTTTAGAGATTTCTTGCCAAAAATGTTGAATCTGAATCTAATCATGAGGAAACAATTAGACAAATCCAGAAAATAAGACGTTCTGTAAGACCTCTGGTCTGACTTTAAAAATGCCAATGTTATGAATGAAAAGGCTAGATTAAAGGAGGCTCCCGAAGAGATATGACAACCAAAATGCAGTGCTTGAACGTGGATCCAAAATAAATAAAACAATGGCCCTGTTGGAGCAACTTGAATAAGGAGTTTATATTAAATTATACTGTAATAGTTGGCTAGGGCTGCCATAACAAAGTACCACAGAATGAGTGGCCTAAACAACAGAAATTTATTTTCACACAAATCTAGAGGCTAAAAGTCCAAGATCAAGGTGTTGAGAAGGTTGGTTTCTTCTGAGGCCTCTCTCTTTGGCTCATAGATGGCCTTTGTCTCCTTGTGTCTTTACGTGGTCTTCCCTCTGTGTCTGTGTCCTAATTTCCTCCTCTTATAAGGACACCAGTCTTAATGGATTAAGGCCCACCTTAATGAACTCATTTTACCTTAATTACTACTTTATATATCCTATCTCTAAATACAGATTCATTCTGAGGTACTGGGGGGGTTAGGGCTTCAACATATGAATTTTGTGGGGACACAGTTCAGCCCATAACAGATATTAAATCATTTTTAAATTGTCTTGGGTGAGATAGTGAAATTGATGTTCTGAAGGAAAATGGTCCTTGCTGTTTCTTGTATTTTATGTTTTCCACTAGATTTTAAACTGATGACAGGGACCTCAAAGTACCTGTTACATAACATTCAGACACTGTTTGTTGAATTGTTCTTTTACTTGGGGGAGCCACCCATGGCAAAGTGAAAGGGAGAAGGAGATTTTCTGCTGCATGCGTGTAGTTTGTTGGAAACTTCTCTTTTTCTAGTAAACCATTTTCTCAAGCCCCTCCATCCCTCACTAAACTAAAAAAAATAATAATTTGGAATACTTGAGGAGTTGTGCATGGGTAACCTCCAGGAGAGCGCATGATGGAGAATCATAGCTGCGGAGTAAACCTCGGCAGGGATTGGGCTGTTCAAGGTAGATGAATCTCCATGACTACAGAGAAGCTGCTTCAGAAGGAGGCTCCTGGAGAAATGTGCTTCCTTTTGACTAAGAAGGTCCAGCTGCGTTATAGCGAGACATTCCCAGCAGGTGCAAACAGTATGTCTGCTGTTTCAGACCAGCTGGTCCCAATAGCATACTGGGCCCTCCAGGTGGCTTGACAGGAAAGGCTGGTGATATATCCGGTCTCTTATCTGACTCTGCCAGGCCCACTGGCAAGGACTTTCATTCCTTGTGAGTCTTCACGAACTTATTTTATTGCAGGTTGCTGTTGACTCTGTGTTTCAAGATTCCACTTTCTTTCCATTGTGAACTGAGATGGGAATATCAGTTCCAAAGTAAAAGCTCAGCTCCTGGTTTCCTTATGGTGCTTCTTGGAGGTTTTTGTTAGCCCATTTTGGTGTCCACCAGCGGTTTAAGAAGAGCCTGGTCTTGACCTTTGCCCAGCTTTCCATTGGGTTATTTGCCTTCTCATATTGACTTGTTCTAAGAGCGCTTTTAAATTAAGAACCTTGGCCTTTTGTCCTGTTACACATTATTTATATGTTTATTTTTTGCAGTTGTTTGATGTTTAATGGGTTCATACACACTTTTGATTTTTAAAACTTTTTATGTTACATATTTATTAATCTTTTCCTGTATGGTTTCTGCATTCTGGGTTGCCTATCATGTTTAAACACAGCTTTCCCACTTAGTATTACATAAGAAACCACTCATGTTTGATGTCAGATGAAAGGTAGGAAACCAGTTTAATTTTTGTTGTTGTTGTTCAATCCCAGGAGGTCATGAACCTTCACTAGTGCCATTTCATCAGCCAGCGTGACCTGCTGCCAGACCCTCAGCCCAGACCCTCTGCTGGCTCAGATTCTTAAGAGGAACTCTGATTAGTTCAGAAAGCAAAGAGAGCCTTCCCGTAGGGCTCAGCTGTCCACTGATGACTCAGTCAGCTGGGCCGCTATGAATATGGAAAGGATACAACAAACTGGCAAGCAAGGCACTGCTAGATCCTGTCCCAGCGTATGCTACTTTCATTCAATCCTGATTCTCACTCACTCTCTCTCTGTAACAGGTGAGAAAGTAGGAAGTCATATTGCTGGTTAGCAATAGAGTCAGAATTCAGACATCCGTTTGCAAAGTCCATAAAAGTAGGTGTAAATAGCATTCTATGAGGGAAATCTGGTTAGAGAATCTGGAAAATCTTCCAGGAGGAATTGGCATTTGACTTAAGCCTTAAAAAAATAGTAGCATTTTTTAAACTTCTCATTATGGAAATTTTCCATAAAAAATTAGAACAGTGTAACAAACTCCCATGTCCCTTTCTAGCCAGTTTCAGTAATTATCAGTTTATGGCAGATGTTGTTTAATTTATACTACACCCTCTCTTGTCCTCTTATCCCTCTGAATTTTTCATAGCAGATCCCCAACATCATATCTGTAAATATCACTGTGTATATCTAAAAAAGATTTTTAAAATGCACAACCAAAATATCATTGTCACATCTAAAAAACTTTTAGTGCTTCCTCAATATGATCAAATATCTATTCTGTACACATTTTACATATTTCCCCTATTGTCTTACAATTTTTTAAAATTGTTGTTTGAATTGTCATCTAAATAAGGCCCAGGCATTGCAATTGGTTGATGTGACCTAATTTTCTTTAATCTCCAGGTTCTCTGCTTTCTTAATCTCCTGTTCTCTCTTTTTTTCCTTCTGAAAGTCATTATCACATATGATTAAAATCATGGACTCTGTTCAAATTATGGCTCTGGGCAAGTTACTCTACCTCTCTGTACCTCAGTTTCCTCATCTGTAAACAGGGCATGGTTGTTTTTACTTCCTGGGTTATTGGGAGGGTCAATGTGCTCATGTTTCTAAAGCTCAGAGCCGGGCCTGGACATAGTAAGCTTTACGGAAGTGTGGGCTTCCAGAGGGGTTTGGAACCAGAGCACTTGCTCAGAGTCATGTTGAAAATCGTGGGAGAGGAAAGAGGAGGGGTTGCTCCAGTGAAGTTGTCCCCAGTCTTTGGGACGAGGATCCCGGCTGTGCAGAGGGCTCCTGTTCATTTTCTTTTAACTTCCTCCTGGGTTCTTGACTCTTCTTCAATTATATGATGTTGACGCACAGCAGAATTTTGAACAGGTAAGGTATTATTTAGTGAAAGCAACTTTCTGTTGTCCTTTGATTTGCTGCTCTCTCTTCTCTGCGTTTATTAAGTTAGCTATTCTCTCTCAGCCATTTTACCTTTCTGTGGCATTATCTGGGCTCCAGCAACTTGTGATCTTCTAAGTAGAACCTTTCAGCACTTTATAAATATGTCATATACTTTTTATATTCCTTTGTTCCCCATCAGGAACATACACCCCAGTCTTCAGAACAGCACAATCAGTTTTTATTCATTTAAGGAGCAGTAGTCATTTGACACTTGCTAACATGTAACAAATTATATTGGGAGTGGTAATTACAATTGCAGCTGGTTGCTAATTACACTGTAACCTTGATGCTTTAAAAAAAAATGAGACTGAGTTCAGCATATAATACTGAGAATAATATTCTCCATTAGGTAAATCTGGCTTCCACTGAACCACGGGTATTTATGTATGATAATGCCAAATCAGAAAGACTTTTTTAAGTGGCTTTCACCTGTAATGTTGTCCAGTAGCACCATTCATAAGGATAGCTTAAAGTCCACATCTTTGATTGCCAAATTCCTGGCACATCCTCCAGGTAGTATAATTAGAATGAAGATGACCTGGGCTCTAGGGTCATTTTTGGCTCTATGATTTACTACTACTCATTGAAGACTAAGTGTCTTACATGCCGCAACTTCCTCATCTGGAGACTGGGATGTTAATGACTTTTCACCTTGAATAGTTTTAGTAACGTTTAAGTGAGATCAGGCATAAAGCCTTTAGCACATGCCTAGCATAGAGTTAAGGGCCCAGTAAAAGTTAACTGGTCTGTGTGAACTGCTGTAATCGGTAATAAATAACCCAGCTCCAAGACCTTACCTCTGCCACCCCTGACTCCAAGAGTTACCAGAGTTACCACTCTGATTTGTGATAGCATATAGCATCACACACTTTGTACCAACCACTCGTTGATAAGTCTGTCATTCCCCCTCAGGGGGCAGGGTCTCTGGTTATTTGGCGTTGTCCCCTCAGTGCCTGGTACATGGTAGGCTTCCCATAGGCGATCGTGTTGCGTGAATGAGCAAGTAGAGCAGCGCTGTCTCAGGCAGTGGTTCCCCACTGGGGGCAGGGTAGTTTTGCCCCCCAGGGGAGATTTGGTAATGTCTGGAGACACTGTTGGTTGTCACATCTGGGAGAAGGGGTTGCTACTGGCATCTAGCGATTACAGACCAGGGATGTTGCTAAACATCCTACGATGCACCCGACAGCCCTCTATAACAAAGAATGATCTGACCCCAAACAGTACGGCCAAGGTTGAGAAGCCCTGGTCTAAGGCAACTTGACTGTATTAGGTTGTGGCCCTGGGGGAAAGGCATGGGGCCTGGGGCCCATCAGCTCTTTGACCTGCAGTTTTCTTAACTACAAAGGAAAAGAATCCAACCTACTTCAAGGATTCAAAGAAAGGGAGATTATACAGATCTGTGCCTAGTGACTCTGCCTGCTTAGTTTCATCTTGATGGTCCTGGCTACCCATGATCTTTCTTAAAAATAGACTTTATTATTATTGTTTTGGAGTGGTTTTAGGTTCATAGCAAAATTTAAAGAAAGGTTCAGAGATTTCCTGTACTCCTCCTGGCCGCCCCCCGCACATGCATAACCTCTTCCACATTATCATCATCCCCCCCATCAGAATGGTGCATTTGTTACAATTGATGAACCTACAGTGACATATCATTATCACCCAAAGTCCGTGGTTTACATTAAAGTTGACTCTTGATGTTGAACAGTCTGTGAACACATTTTATAATGATATGTATCCATCATTATGGTTTCATACAGAGTCTTTTCACTGCTCCAGAAGTCTGTGCTCTGCCTGTTTTTCTTCCCTATTTGCCAACCCCTGGCAACTACTGATCTTTTTACTGTCTCCATAGTTTTTCCTGTTGCAGAATGTCATATAGTTGGAATCATACAGTATGTAGCCTTTTCAGATTGGCTTCTTTCACTTAGTAATATGCATTTAAGTTTCCTTCATGTCTTGTCATGGGTTGATAGCTCATTTTTTAGTGCTTAATAATATTCCATTGTCTGGGTATACCACAGTTTATCTACTCACTGACTGAAAGACATCTTGGTTGCTTCCAGCTTTTGACAGTTACGAATAGAGCTGCTGTAAACATCCATCCATCGAGGTTTTTGTGTGGAGATAGTTTTCAACACCTTTGGGTGAATACTAAGCAGCATGAATGCTGGATCATATGGTAAGAATATGTTTAGTTTTGTAAGAAACCTCCAATTTGTCTTCCAAAATGGCTGTGCCATTTTGCATTCTCAGTGATATTGTCAGTGTTCTGGATTTTGGCCATTCTAGTGGGTATGTAGTGGTATTTCATTGTTGTTTTAATTTGTATTTTCCTGATGACTGAAGATGTGGAGCATCTTTTCATATGCTTATTTGCTATCTGTATAACTTCTTTGGTGAGGTGTCTGTTAAGGTCTTTGGCCCATATTTTAATCTTAATTGGGTTGTTTGTTTTCTTTTTTTTTTTTAAAGATTGATTGATTGATTGATTGCTATGTTGGGTCTTCGTTTCTGTGCTAGGGCTTTCTCTAGTTGCGGCGAGCGGGGGCCACTCTTCATCGCGGTGCGCGGGCCTCTCACTATCGTGGCCTCTCTTGTTGCAGAGCACAGGCTCCAGATGCGCAGGCTCAGTAGTTGTGGCTCACGGGCCCAGTCGCTCCACGGCATGTGGGATCCTCCCAGACCAGGGCTCGAACCCGTGTCCCCCGCATTAGCAGGCAGACTCTCAACCACTGTGCCACCAGGGACACTGGTTCTTTGTATATCTTGGGTAACAGTCATTTATTGGCTATTCTTGTGCAAATACTTTATCCAAGTGTTGGCTTATCTTTACATTCTCTTGACAGTGTCTTTCACAGAGTGGAAATGTCTATTTTAATGAAGTCCAGCCTATCATGGATCATGCCTTTGGTGTTATATCCAAAAAATCATCATCAAACCCCAAGGCCATCTAAGTTTTCTCCTTTGTTGTCTTCTAAGAGTTTTACATTTAGGTCTGTGATCCATTTTGAGTTAATTTTTGTTAACGGTGTAAGGTCTGTGTCTAGAATCATTTTTTGCATATCGATGTACAGTACCATTTGTTGAAGAGACTATCTTTGATCCTTTGTCAGAGATCAGTTGACTATATTTATGAAGGTCTATTTCTAGGCTTTCTATTCTGTTAGATTGAGGATAATTATGTCTTTTTGGAGAATTGACCCCTTTATCATTATATAATGTCCCTGTTTATCCCTGTTAACTTTCCTTGCTTTAAAATGGGCTCTGTCTGAAAGTAATATAACTCCTCTGCTCTCTTTTGATTAGTGTGTGCATGGTGTATCTTTCTCTGTTATTTATTTTGATCTATATGTGTCTTTATTTAAAAAAAATTTTTTTGTAGATGGCATATAGTTGGGTCTTATTTTTTGATGCATTCTAACAATCTCTTTTAATTAATTGGTACGTTGATGTTTAAAGTGATTTTGATTATCTTCATTGGTGTATCTGATCTTTGTGTATCTGTGGTTTGGTATCTGACATTGATTGGGTGGAAATTCTGAATCATTATTATTTCAAATATTCCTTCTGGTCCTTTCTTCTCCTTCTGGTATTCCCATTACATGTATATTACACTTTTTGTAGTTGTCCCACGGTCTTGGATATTGTTCTGTTTTTTGTTTATTTGTTTACTTTCAGTTTTTTTTCTCTTTGCTTTTCAGTTTTGGAGATTTCTATTGAAATATCATCAGACTCAGAGATTTTCTCCTTGTTGTATCCAGTCTACTAATAAGCCCAGCAAAGGCATTCGTCATCACTGTTACAGTATTTTTGATCTCTAGCATTCTTTTTTAGTTCTTCCTTAGAATTCCCATTTTTCTGCTTACATTGCTGATCTCTTCTTGCATGTTGTCTACCTTATCCATCAGAGCCCTTAGCATATTAATCATAGTTGTTTTAAATTCCTAGTCTGATAATCTCAATATTCCAGACATATTTGAGTCTGGTTTTGATGCTTGCTCTGTCTCTTCAAATTGTGTGTTTTTGCCTTTTGGTATGCTTTGTAATTTTTTCTTGGTAGCCACACATGATGCACTGGATAAAAGGAACTGCTATAACTAGTCCTTTGGTAATGTGGGCATAGGGTGTAGAGGGAAAGGAAGTGTTCCTAGTCCTATGACTAGGTCTCAGTCCATTAGAGAGCCTGTGCCCCTGGACAGTGTACTTCACAAGTGTTTCTCAATTTTTTCTTCCCCTCGGGTGGGAGAGGATGGCTGGAGGTGGCTGGAGTTGGGTATTTGCCTTCCCTCTGGTCAGCTGGCTCTGGTATTAACCCCAGCAGGTTAGACTCCTCTGAAATAATTTCTTCTGAGGCAGACCTTCTTATAAAGAACAGAATGCTCTGATGCATTTCAACTTGGTTCCTTTTCCTTTCCTCCTACTGGAAATGCCAGGTGATTTTTCTCTGATATTCACTGAGAACCAGGTTGAGTTCCAAGAGGTAACATTCACAAAAGTGTGGGGAATCCACTATGTCTAGGTCCACCTAGAGTTTTTTAAGTCTTTTCTTGTCCACACTGAGCCTCCAGCAGTTGGTCATTGTGATCCTCTGGTTCTGCCTTTCTGTTTCTCCATTTTGGGGGACAGTGGTTTGCTTGGTGACATCACTCCTCTGATGGATCTGGGGAGAGTAGTTGATTTTTCAATTTTTAAGCTTTTTACTTATTTTTAGGACAGACTGGCAACTTCTAAGCCCCTTACATGCTGGACTGGAAACCAGAAGTCTCCCCATCATCTTTTGACTACCTTTCCTGTACTGGAGAAAATCCCCACATTACAAGGCCTGCCTGCTAGAACATATGAGTCAGAACTCAGTTCCCATCTTTCCCTGCAGCCAGGGCACAAGCATGTGATCTAGCTTTGCCAATTGGATGCTCATGTGTGACTTTGATTTGGAAGACAGCAACACAAGGAAGCAGCTTGTGTGTGAAGTTTCCATTTTGGCTGACATGATAGGCAGCCTAGGCAACCTGCTTTTGTTGTGGGATCTGAGGTGCATTTCTCACCAGGTGATTCTGGGATAGTTTTGGGCATCACTGGTGGTGCCTTAGCCTTAAGCTGATTCTCCAGGCTTCCCAACATGACTGTGATCATCTAATAGAATTTTAATATACTGTTTTTCTCCTTAGCCTGTTACCTTTTATTGCTTATTTCTAAGTTCGATACATGTTGGACCTACCTCCTCATCTTCCTTTCGTATTTGGGATTAGAAATATATAACTTGTGTTTACAGCTTACATTTTTTAAGAGTAGCTATTAATCACTACCAACCTTATGTATCATTTTAGGATTCACAGAGCACTTTTTCTTCATTCTAATGAATCCTTAAGATAACTTTATGAAACAGATAAGTAGATTTTGTCATTTTGCCCTTTTTATAGATGAGGAAACTAAAACTTGGAGATGTTAACTGACTTGTCCAAGATCACCAAGTTAGCAATACATTGGAACCCAAATCGTTAAACGTGGTGATGTTTGCTTATGACAGGGTGAGCAAGCATCTCTTTCACCATAAGGAGTTGAAAATATAAACAGACAAATGTCTATTTCAGAAAAGACTTATACTGTCTCTTGTCAAATTTTAGTCTTGGGAACATTTACTGGAATGTTAGCTTTAGCTTAATAACAATAATAATAAAATCTAAAATTAGAGCATTTAAAGTTATTTTGGCCTAACAGAACCCACAGCTAAAACACCACTGTTCATTTAACTGCTGTACTCTTCTTCATACAGAATTTTAATGGTGATGGCTTTATTACTGTTTAATGTTTGTCTACAACACATTTCACAAGCTACTGAATCCTTCTGATAAATATCGCCAACATCCCTGAAATTACCCACTTGCATAATTACTCAGCAGGTTAACATTTGTGGTGTGTCTGGTGCTTTATAAGTCAACTGTTGAGTGATATGAACATTTGAGAGTTGATTACACAGTAAGGTTGTGGTTTGAAGAATGCTTAACATGGCATCTTGTCTGTATATTAATTTATATTTCAGTAACTTTTTTATAATGACTGCTCTTCATTTATTTATTTTTTAACATCTTTATTGGAGTATAATTGCTTTACAATGGTGTGTTAGTTTCTGCTTTATAACAAAGCGAATCAGCTATACATATACATATATCCCCACATCTCTTCTCTCTTGCATCTCCCTCCCTATCCCACCCTTCTAGGTGGTCACAAAGCACGGAGCTGATCTCCCTGTGCTATGCGGCTGCTTCCCACTAGCTATCGGTTTTACATTAGGTAGTGTATATATGTACATGCCACTCTCTCACTTTGTCCCAGCTTACCTTTCCCCCTCCCCGGGTCCTCAAGTCCATTCTCTAGTAGGACTGCGTCTTTATTCCCATCCTGCCCTTAGGTTCTTCATGAGCATTTCTTTTTTTTTTTTAGATTCCATATATATGTGTTAGCCTGCTGTATTTGTTTTTCTCTTTCTGACTTACTTCACTCTGTATGACAGACTCTAGCTCCATCCACCTGACTAAAAATAAGCCAATTTCGTTTCTTTTTATGGCTGAGTAATATTCCATTGTATATATGTGCCACATCTTCTTTATCCATTTATCTGTCGATGGACACTTAGCTTGCTTCCACGTCCTGGCTATTGTAAATATAGCTAAAATGAACATTGTGGTACATGACTCTTTTTGAATTATGGTTTACTCAGGGTATATGCCCAGTAGTGGGATTGCTGGGTCGTATGGTAGTTCTATTTTTAGTTTTTTAAGGATCCTCCATACTGTTCTCCATAGTGACTGTATCAATTTACATTCCCACCAACAGTGCAAGAGGGTTCCCTTTTCTCTACACCCTCTCCAGCATTTGTTGTTTGTAGATTTTTTGATGATGGCCATTCTGACTGGTGTGAGGTGATACCTCATTGTAGTTTTGATTTGCATTTCTCTAATGATTAATGATGTTGGGCATTCTTTCATGTGTTTATTGGCAACCTGTATGTCTTCTTTGGAGAAATGTCTATTTAGGTCTTCTGCCCATTTTTGGATTGGGTTGTTTGTTTTTTTAATATTGAGCTGTATGAGCTGCTTGTAAATTTTGGAGATTAATCCTTTGTCAGTTGCTTCGTTCGCAAATATTTTCTACCATTCTAAGGGTTGTCTTTTTGTCTTGTTTATGGTTTCCTTTGCTGTGCAAAAGCTTTTAAGTTTCATTAGGCCCCATTTGTTTACTTTGTTTTTATTTCTATTTCTCTAGGAGGTGGGTGAGAAAGGATCTTGCTGTGATTTATGTCAGAGAGTGTTCTGCCTATGTTTTCCTCTAAGAGTTTGATAGTGTCTGGCCTTACATTTAGGTCTTTAATCCATTTTGAGTTTATTTTTGTGTATGGTGTTAGGAAGTGTTCTAATTTCATTCTTTTACATGTAGCTGTCCAGTTTTCCCAGCACCACTTATTGAAGAGGCTGTATTTTCTCCATTGTATATTCTTGTCTCCTTTATCAAAAATAAGGTGATCATATGTGCATGGGTTTATCTCTGGGCTTTCTATCATCCTGTTCCATTGATCTATATTTCTGTTTTTGTGCCAGTACCATACTGTCTTGATTACTGTAGCTTTGTAGTATAGTCTGAAGTCAGGGAGCCTCATTCCTCCAGCTCCATTTTTCTTTCTCAAGATTGCTTTGGCTATTCGGGGTCTTTTGTGTTTCCATACAAATTGTGAAATTTTTTGTTCTAGTTCTGTGAAAAATGCCATTGGTAGTTTGATAGTTATTGCATTGAATCTGTAGATTGCTTTGGGTAGTAGAGTCATTTTCACAATGTTGATTCTTACAATCCAAGAACATGGTATATCTCTCCATCTGTTTGTATCATCTTTAATTTCTTTCATCAGTGTCTTATAGTTTTCTGCATACAGGTCTTTTGTCTCCTTAGGTAGGTTTATTCCTAGGTATTTTATTCCTTTTGTTGCAATGGTAAATGGGAGTGTTTCCTTAATTTCACTTTTAGAGTTTTCATCATTAGTGTATAGGAATGCAAGAGATTTCTGTGCATTAATTTTGTATCCTGCTACTTTACCAAATTCATTGAGTAGCTCTAGTAGTTTTCTGGTAGCATCTTTAGGATTCTCTATGTATAATATCATGTCATCTGCAAACAGTGACAGCTTTACTTCTTTTCCGACTTGGATTCCTTTTATTTCTTTTTCTTCTCTGATTGCTGTGGCTAAAACTTCCAAAACAGTATTGAATAATAGTGGTGAGAATGGGCAACCTTGTCTTGCTCCTGATCTTAGTGGAAATTGTTTCAGTTTTTCACCACTGAGGACAATGTTGGCTGTGGGTTTGTCATATATGGCCTTTATTTGTTGAGGTAAGTTCCCTGTATGCCTACTTTCTGGAGGGTTTTTATCATAAATGGGTGTTGAATTTTGTCAAAAGCTTTCTCTGCATCTATTGAGATGATCATATTGTTTTTATTCTTCAGTTTGTTAATATGGTGTATCACATTGATTGATTTGCATATAATGAAGAATCCTTGCATTCCTGGGATAAACCCCACTTGATCATGGTGTATGATCCTTTTAATGTGCTGTTGGATTCTGTTTGCTAGTATTTTGTTGAGGATTTTTGCATCTGTGTTCATCAGTGATATTGGCCTGTAGTTTTCTTTCTTTGTGCCATCTTTGTCTGGTTTTGGTATCAGGGTGATGGTGGCCTCGTAGAATGAGTTTGGGAGTGTTCCTCCCTCTGCTATATTTTGGAAGAGTTTGAGAAGGATAGGTGTTAGCTCTTCTCTAAATGTTTGATAGAATTCGGCTGTGAAGCCATCTGGTCCTGGGCTTTTGTTTGTTGGATGATTTTTATTTTCAATTTCAGTGCTTGTGATTGGTCTGTTTATATATTTTTTTTTCCTGGTTCAGTCTTGGAAGGTTGTGCTTTTCTAAGAATTTGTCCATTTCTTCCAGGTTGTCCATTTTATTGTCATAGAGTTGCTTGTAGTAATCTCTCATGATCCTTTGTATTTCTGTAGTGTCAGTTGTTACTTCTTTTTCATTTCTAAGTCTATTGATTTGAGTCTTCTCCCTTTTTTTCTTGATGAGTCTGCCTAATGGTTTATCAATTTTGTTTATCTTCTCAAAAGAGCCAGCTTTTAGTTCTATTGATCTTTGCTATCGTTTCCTTCATTTCTTTTTCATTTATTTCTGATGTGATCTTTATGATTCTTTCCTTCTGCTAACTTTGGGGTTTTTTTGTTCTTCTTTCTCTAATTGCTTTAAGTATAAGGTTAGGTTGTTTATTTGAGGTGTTTCTTGTGTCTTAAGGTAGGATTGTATTGCTATAAACTTCCCTCTTAGAACTGCTTTTGCTGCATCCCATAGGTTTTGGGTCGTCATGTTTTCATTGTCACTTGTTTCTAGGTATTTTTTGATTTCCTCTTTGATTTCTTCAGTGATGTCTTGGTTATTAAGTAGTGTGTTGTTTAGCTTACATGTGTTTGTATTTTTTTACAGAATTTTTCCTGTAATTTATATCTAGTCTCATAGCGTTGTGGTTGAAAAAGATACCTGATATGATTTCAGTTTTCTTAAATTTACCAAGGCTTGATTTGTGACCCAAGATATGATCTATCCTGGAGAATGTTCCATGAGCACTTGAGAAGAAAGTGTATTCTGTTGTATTTGGATGGAATGTCCTATAAATATCAATTAAGTCCATCTTCTTTAATGTATCATTTAGAGCTTGTGTTTCCTTATTTATTTTCTTTTTGGATGATCTGTCCATTGGTGAAAGTGGGGTGTTAAAATCCCCTACTATGGGTTGAGAATCTGCCTGCCAATGCAGGGGACACGGGTTCGAGCCCTGGTCTGGGAAGATCCCACATGCCATGGAGCAACTAGGCCCGGAGCGACAACTACTGAGCCTGCGCGTTTGGAGCCTGTGCTGCGCAACGAGAGAGGCCGCGACAGTGAGAGGCCCGCGCACTGCGATGAAGAGTGGCCCCCGCTCGCCGCAACTAGAGAAATCCCTCACACAGAAACGAAGACCCAACACAGCCAAAAATAAATAAATTAATTAATTAAAAAAAAATCCCCTACTATGATTGTGTTACTGTCGATTTCCCCTTTTATGGCTGTTAGCATTTGCCTTATGTATTGAGGTGCTCCTATGTTGGGTGCCTAAATATTTACAATTGTTATATCTTCTTCTTGCATTGATCCCTTGATCATTATGTAGTATCCTTCTGTGTCTCTTGTAATAGTCTTTATTTTAAAGTCTGTCTTGTCTGATATGAGAATTGCTACTCCAGCTTTCTTTTGATTTCCATTTGCATGGAATATCTTTTTCCATCCCCTCACTTTCAGTCTGTATGTGTCCCTAGGTCTGAAGTGGGTCTCTTGTAGACAGCATAGAGATGGGTCTTGTTTTTGTATCCATTCAGCCAATCTGTGTCTTTTGGTTGGAGCATTTAATCCATTTACATTTAAGGTAATTATCGATATGTATGTTCCTATTACCATTTTCTTAATTGTTTTGGCTTTTATTTTGTAGGTCTTTTCCTTCTCTTGTGTTTCCTGCCTAGAGAAGTTCCTTTAGCATTTGTTGTAAAGCTCGTTTGGTGGTGGTGTGTTCTCTTAGCTTTTGCTTGTCTGTAAAGGTTTTAATTTCTCTGTCGAATCTGAATTAGATCCTTGCTGGGTAAAGTAATCTTGGTTGTAGGTTTTTCCCTTTCATCACTTTAAATATGTCCTGCCACTCCTTTCTGGCTTGCAGAGTTTCTGCTGAAAGATCAGCTGCTAACCTTATGGGGATTCCCTTATATGTTATTTGTTGTTTTTCCCTTGCTGCTTTTAATATTTTTTCTTTGTATTTAATTTTTGATAATTTGATTAATATGTGTCTTGGCATGTTTCTCCTTGGATTTATCCTGTGTGGGACTCTCTGCACTTCCTGGAGTTAACTATTTCCTTTCCCATATTAGGGAAGTTTTCAACTATAATCTCTTCAAATATTTTCTCAGTCCCTTTCTTTCTCTCTTCTTCTTCTGGGACTCCTATAATTCGAATGTTGGTACGTTTAATGTTGTCCCAGAGCTCTCTGAGACTGTCCTCAATTCTTTTCATTCTTTTTTCTTTATTCTGCTCTGCAGTAGTTATTTCCAGTATTTTATCTTCCAGGTCACTTATCTGTTCTTCTGCCTCAGTTATTCTGCTATTGATTCCTTCTAAAGAATTTTTAATTTCATTTATTGTGTTGTTCATCATTTTTTGTCTGCTCTTTAGTTCTTCTAGTTCCTTGTTAAACGTTTCTTGTATTTTCTCCATTCTGTTTCCAAGATTTTAGATCATCTTTACTATCATTATTCTGAATTCTTTTTCAGGTAGACTGCCTATTTCCTCTTCATTTGTTAGGTCTGGTGGGTTTTTACCTTGCTCCTTCATCTGCTGTGTGTTTCTCTGTCTTCTCATTTTGCTTAGCTTACTGTCTTTGGGGGTCTTCTTTTCACAGGCTGTAGGTTCGTAGTTCCCATTGTTTTTGGTGTCTGCCCCCAGTGGCTAAGGTTGGTTCAATGGGTTGTGTAGGCTTTCTGGTGGAGGGGACTAGTGCCTGTGTTCTGGTGGCTGAGGCTGGATCTTGTGTTTCTGGTAGGCAGGTCCGTGTCTGGTGGTGTGTTTTGGGGTGTCTGTGACCTTATTATGATTTTAGGCAGCCTCTCTGCTAATGGGTGGGGTTGTGTTTCTGTCTTGCTGGTTGTTTGGCATAGGGTATCCCGCACTGTAGCTTGCTGGTCATTGAGTGGAGCTGGGTGTTGGCGTTGAGATGGAGATCTCTGGGAGATTTTTGCCATTTGATATTACATGGAGCTGGGTGGTCTGTGGTGGACCAATGTCCTGAACTCGGTTCTCCCACCTCAGACGCACAGGCCTGATGCCCGGCTGGAGCACCAAGACCCTGTCATCTACATGGCTCAGAATAAAAGGGAGAAAAAAGAAAAAATAAAGTTATTAAAATAAAAAATAAAAGATAATTATTAAAAATAAAAAAACAATTTTAAAGTAATAAAAGAAAAGAATGAAAGAAGAGAGCAAGCAAACCAAAATACAAATCCACCAATGATAACAAGTGCTAAAAGCTATACTAAAAATACCAAGAAAAACCAGAAAGATGGACAGACAGAAACCCTAGGACAAATGGTAAAAGCAAAGCTATACAGACAGAATCACACACAGAAGCATACACATGCACACTCACAAAAAGAGAAAAAAGAAAAAATATATATATCGTTGCTCCCAAAGTCTACCTCCTCAATTAGGGATGATTCGTTGCCTATTTAGGTATTCCACAGATGCAGGTACATCAAGTTGATTGTGGAGATTTAAGCCGCTGCTCCTGAGGCTGCTGGGAGAGATTTCCCTTTCTCTTCTTTGTTCGCACAGCTCCTGGGGTTCAGCTTTGGATTTGGCCCTGCCTCTGCCTGTAAGTCGCCTGAGGGCGTCTGTTCTTCGCTCAGACAGGATGGGGTTAAAGGAGCAGCTGATTCAGGGGCTCTGGCTCACTCAGGCCGGGGGGAGGGAGGGGTACGGATTCGGGGTGAGCCTGCGGCGGCAGAGGCCGGTGTGACGTTGCACCACCCTTAGGCGCACCCTGTGTTCTCCAGGGGAAGTTGTCCCTGGATCACAGGACCCTGGCCGTGGCGGGCTGCACAGGCTCCCGGGAGGGGAGGTGTAGATAGTGACCTGGGCTCACACACAGGCTTCTTGGTGGCGGCAGCAGCAGCCTTAGCATCTCATGCCCGTCTCTGGGGTCCGCGCTAATAGCTGCAGCTCGCGCCCGACTCTGGAGCTCGTTTAGGCGGCACTCTTAATCCCCTCTCCATGCTCACCGCAAAACAAAGAGGCAAGAAAAAGTCTCTTGCCTCTTCGGCAGCTCCAGACCTTTTCCCGGACTCCCTCCCAGCCAGCTGTGGTGCGCTAACCCCTTCAGGCTGTGTTCACGCCGCCAACCCCAGTCCTCTCCCTGCGATCCGACCGAAACCCGAGCCTCAGCTCCCAGCCCCGCCCTCCCCGGCGGGTGAGCAGACAAGCCTCTCGGGCTGGTGAGCGCTGCTCGGCGCCGGGCCTCTGTGCGGGAGTCTCTCCCCTTTGCCCTCCGCACCCCTGTGGCTGCGCTCTCCTCCGTGGCTCCGAAGCTTCCCCCCTCTGCCACCCGCAGTCTCTGCCCGCGAAGGGGCTTCCTAGTGTGTGGAAACCTTTCCTCCTTCACGGCTCCCTCCCCCTGGTGCAGGTCCCGTCCCTGCTCTTTTGTCTCTGTTATTTCTTTTTTCTTTCGCCCTACCCAGGTAAGTGGGGAGTTTCCTCCCTTTTGGGAGGTCTGAGGTCTTCTGCCAGAGTTCAGTAGGTGTTCTGTAGGAGTTGTTCCACATGTAGGTGTATTTGTGGGGAGGAAGGTGATCTCCGCGTCTTACTCTTCCACCATCTTGAAGCTCGGATCTGCTCTTCATTTATTAGAATGTAGGGAAACTGTAGGATGAGGAATGAGTGACTCAGTGAAGTCAATGAAAAATTATTTTTCTTAAATGTGATGAGACCCCTCTTTCTTTTTTCTTCTCCAGTTAATGGTAACTGTGTTTTTGGGGAATTTCTTTTAGAGTTATTGATTCTATCAGTCAAGGGTCACTTGCAGAGCACAGAATTCACACTTTATCTTTCTGGTTTTCCTTGCCGTACTTCCCACTGCCCCCCTTTTAAACCAGTCATTGAAGTTATGTTATTTTTGGCTGTTTTTATTTTTGTATTTGGGATGTACCTAGCTAGTTTATGTGTTTTGCAAATGCTGTTGCTGTTATTTATAATGTTTGTCTTATCAAAAATTTTACATATTCAGTGATCCTCAAATTCTGCCCCGTGGAACATAGATTTGGGGAATTGACCTGAAATTTCTATACTGTCTTTAAACAAAGGTTAACTTCTCCCAGTTTATGGAAAAAAATATAATGCGTAGTTTTTCCAGTTCTACCCCCCTTCTCCCTTAACCTCCACTTGGTGTGAATGTTATGTGCTTGTGTATAAAATTCTCTATTAAGTAGCAAATGGTGATAATTCATAGTCATCTGCCAAGAATCCTTTTTCTTCTTGGTGATTTACTCCCTAACTATGTTTGAAAATTACTTTATTTAAATCTCTTGATATAAAAATTTTGTTTTAATGGTGGCATCTATTCTTATAAATGCAAATTCAGAAGAGTAATGATAAAGCAAATCAGGCAATCATATTGTAAGAATAGTATCTGTAAATATTTACATGCTATTAGTATATGAGAAATATATACATGTATATAAAACAATGGAAGTCAGCCTTTTGGAAAAAATCTAGAGTTTGATGAATCTTCCAAGAAGCCCAATGAACTAAGGATTGTCAGGTGATGCAACTTGCGCTTGCCGAGCAGGTGTTCTGAGTTGGCTTAAAAAGGGAGGCTACATTTCTTGGCTCCCTTTTTCCAGCTCACAGAACTTGCTAGCTCCTGGTTTTGCCACCAGGTAGACTTCATCTCAGTACACCTTCAGAACGCTGGCATGTCTAACTGTAAGTTAAGTGTAACTGTAACTTAACTATAACTATGAAGTGTTCTGTGCACATTAGGTGACCTGACTTAAAAGTGCTGGGCCACTCTATAGATTGTTTTCTCCTGTGCCCTCCACCCTGGGAGAGTTACAGAGTGAAAGCTTTCTTTCTCTCACAGAGGTGTAGTCCTGGTGGTGCATTTTGGGATTAGTAAGTAGAAGAACGCTGTGGGAATTTAGGGCGGGGGAAGTTCACTCTGAAACTGCGTTGCCCAGGGAAGGCTTTATGAAGTGTGTGGCATAGTGAATTAATTTGATTTTAAAGGATGTGTTATTCACATGGAGCAAGAATAGTTCACTTTGTGGAAACTGACCTTTGCTTTTAAAAAGAAACCCAATTAAGTGCTGAGGGTCACCATATGCCTTTTAAAAAAATGTTTCGGTCTTGAGATGTAGAACTCGAAGGGAATTTCTTTGCTTTTAAAGGAGAGGATAGAGGCATTTCATGCTGGCTCATCTTCTCCAATAGTGTTTGTCCTACCCCACCTTTCTCAGAATATAGACCCAAAGGGAGGGAATCTTCTGAGACTCTTAGCACTGTCATCAATCTTAGGTTGGTTAGCAGTCTGTTTTCTTCTTGTTAATTGAACAGCAAAGAACGCTCACTAACTGAGGATTTTAACGAGATTACAAATTCTTATGGATAAAAATAGCATTGGTGGTTACAAGTAGTCAGCTGAAGTTAAGAGTTATCAGTCTTGCTTTGGGAAACAAGGTGAGCAACTAACTGGTTTCAGGAAAACTACCTCTCCTATTCCAGTGATTAGTTAATAAAATTATTCCTGACAGTGGCAGGCCAAGAAGCTCAGGCAGTTACATATTTCGAGACAGAGAACCCATTGTCCAAAGATCTCAGAAGAGCCTTTGCAAACACACAGAAAGGATTTAGAACAATTTGCATAAACCTCCTCATGGATAAGCGACATGGCTCCAGTATTGGGGGGTGGTTCCAGGAACCCCTCCTTGGCTGTATCATGGGGTGACGCTGTGCTTGGTGAGAATTCAGTCTCCTGACGGTTTTTGCCAGCAGGATGGGGTGATGGGACGCTGAATAAGCCTACTGTTTGGTTCCACATAAGGACTCTTTTGTGTTGGCCTGGGGCAGTCATGTTCAAGTTTGTCTTCTTTTTCCCCAATGATGTTTTTGGACTTTGTGGGCTGGAGAATTAAGCACAACACCTATTCTGAGCTAATCTGTCAAACTTTGCTCTGAAAGGTAACCATAGCCCCTTGTATTCTAGAATGTGGTAAATAGTAGTCATACAAATGGAGACAGGATTTTTTTTTCGTTGAAGTATAGTTGATTTACATTATTAGTTTCAGGTGTACAACGTTGTTATTCAATATTTTTTATAGATTATACCCCACTTAAAGTTATTACAAAACAATGGTTATATTTCTCAATGCTGTATAATTGGAGACTTCTGGTTTCTTAAAAGTCGGAGAGAGGAGGAGACTGCTTGGCGTGACCAGATAGCTGGGCATTCACACCTGTCCATTGTGGAACTGTGGGAAGTAATTCCCTTCTGTTAATATTGTTTGCCTTACTCACTAACTTCTCTAAGAACTGTGTTCTCTTGCATAGTTAACGAACAAGTTGTACTTTAATATTCGCCCATGAAAGGTGTGGGTCACTCTGGAGTGTAGTTTAAAATGCCAGGTGGTTACAAATCTGTTTCAACTTTTCTTTTTTTCTTATTCATTTTGGGAAAAAAATGGTATATATTAAACACTACATATTAGGAGCTTTACTGGTTTCTTGCACGGAATGTTATCATTCTAGAAGCCACATAAGGAGTCTAATTTAAAATCCAGAGAGTAGTTTATGCACTGGGGAAATTTAGTGCCTTAAGTGTAAAAATGAAATCCACTGATTTCTAACCTGGAGTTTATTTTCTTTCAGTCTGCTAGCTTGATTTCTCAGCTTTGTTCTAATAATATAAACATTTTTATATTTATTTATAGGTGGCTTTAACCAAGAGAGCAGATCCAGCCGAACTTAGAACAATATTTTTGAAGGTCAGTATAAAGGAATCTGTTTTGTTTTTTGTTTGATTTGTGTTCTGTAACTTTGAAGATTATTTTTGAGCAGCTCTTAATTTCATTGTTATATTTTTAAAAAATCCCCCGAAGTGTCTTAAGACTTATAAAAGAGATCCTTTACAGTTATATCTATTTTTTAAAATGTATCAGACAGATCCTTGTACGCGACTGTTTGTGATGGCCGCATGGTTTATATTTTACTTTCTTTTGTCTCACATGGTATTAGGTATTGAAACAGAGTTGCCGGGGGATGTAGTCTCACAACCCATTTACCTTTCCAGGATTGACTTGTGCAGTTTGATGATACTAATGCTTTTCCTCCTAAGAAGTTTCAAGCTCTTTGTAAACATTTTAGTAATCCTTCTTTCATCCAAAGGGGACTAGCCTGGTCTCTCCTTAGAGATTGTTATTGCTGTCATCATCATCATCTTCATCATATCATTTGACTTCAACTGTGGTGCCCTTGAGGAGGTCCCAGTATGAGTCACAGTAGATACTACATCCCAACAGACACCACACAAGTTTATTTCCGTAGTTTCTTATGCTTGCACCTACTTTGTGATATTAGGCACTGAGTGATTAATACTCTAATAAAAGCCTACCTCAGGTCCCAAACACTGGACCACTTTTAAGGTTATTTAACTGGCAATGAAGTACGAAAAAAAGAAAGAAAAAGCCGCTTTTGTAAAGAAAATTTAAAAAAAAATATATGTGGACCTTTTCTAAACATGGTGAAAAGGTAGCTGTGCCATATATAAAGAGGATCAAGCCTTCAAGTGAGAAACTTATTATACTGCTATGTATCACATATATGGCTTAGGAAGTTATTAATTCTGTGAGCATCACTTTCCTCATCAAACTGTGTCACTATTAAAAAATTGAGGAATCAAGGAATTTGAATACTGATAGGATTATTTGATATTAAAGAATTGTTACTAATTGATTTTTTAGGCCAGGTAATGGTATTCCGAATATGGGAACTATAGAGTCTTTTTCTTTTAGAGATGTACACTGAAGTATTTACAGATGAGATTATGATATCTGAGATTTGCTTTTAAATAACCCAGTTTTGGTGAGGTGTAGGAGAAGTAAGTGGGCAGTATGAGGATAATTTTTGCAATTGGGAAATGGAATATTGGGTTTATTATACTATTCAGTCTACTTTGTATATATTGATATATGAACATTTTCATAATGTCATAAAAATTTGTAAAGATTCAATGAAAAACTTATTTGAAAGTGATATGCATTAGATATGCACGTGATATGCATAAGATATTGATTCAGTAAATGCTTGAAATTAAATAATTCAAAAAAAGAGACAGACTCCAAGAGAAAATGGTTAAAAATATGAGCAAAATATGAGAAAAAAAATTTGTAAGGTGGATTGTATTATGTATAAGAAAGCAGAATTCTTTATAAATTTGTTTTTTGCCCAGAAAGGTCAATAGAGTGTAGAGATTCTAAGGTGGAAAAGAATTCTGGATAGTGAAAGTCCAGAAAACAGAAACACATTTCTTTCTCACCTAGACTAGTGTTTGTTGCTGTGCACGTTGGGCCCCCCATGATTGGGCTGAGGTGTGTATGAGTGAACCATAGACATTTTAAAGGTGTGTATTTAAGGTCTACTCTTATGATGTAATTCTGGAAGACCACTTGCAGAAGAGCACGTGAGTGGGTTGCTAAAGAACCTAGAGAGATGCATAAAACTTGTTAACTCTAGCTGGCCAAGTCATAATCATTCCTTGAACTCAGGATCTGTGTACTTCCGTTTTCTAAACCAGCAATAGCTGTGGGCATCCTTCTCACAGGAAATGGGAACAACTTAGAGTGTCTCAGTAGGTGGTGCATCTTGGATACTTACTGCTTTTGATGTGATCCAGTGCAAAGGCTCCATGTAAAAGCCGTGCCCACCTTTTGATGGCACGTGGTGGCTGGTGAGGCTGGGTTAAGATTCTGCTTTGGAACAACGTATCTTTTCCAGCTGCCACATCTCAGTAGCAGGCACGTCTTTCTTTACTGGAGACAAATGAGGTTGGTCAGGTAGGCCCAAGGAGGGTGGCAGTCCATACAGAGTTCTGGAGAGCCACCTGTGGGGCTTCTGTGTCAGTGGGCCTGAAGGCTGGGCTGGAATCTTTGGGACCAGATAGGGGAGTGCTGTCTTCCCTTGGCGTGGCTGGGACTACGTGGCTTTTGAGTGAGAGTTCCGTATGACTTAGAGTCCGAGAGGATGATGTGGGGCAACTGTCCCCGAAGAAAACAGTGGTCAGCAGTTTCTGGAAGGGATTGTGGATCTGGCAGAGGTTCGGGTGATCTCATCAGGCTTGGGTAGTGTGGTACCAACACAAATCCACCTTGGCTCCGCATGCTGAGGATCTCTTGTTTACTCTCTGCCGCAGACGCTGTTATGGGGGAAGAATAGGGAGCGAGGCGCCTGGGGGCTGGACCAGGCGTGTCTCTGCTGGGGCTGGGCTTTTCAGTTAAGCTTGGATCAGCAGTGAGCATGCTGTAAACCTGACTGCTTTGCTGACTTTCTATGACTCTTTCCTGGCTTTCCTTATTTATAAATATCCCAGCCTTCTCTCTGCTAAACTAGTTAGATGATTCTTCTGTAGCTTAGGGGAGGTGGAGAGAAGCTTCACTGCACCCTTTGGACCAGATGTGCTGGTAACAGGGGAGTGGCAGCTGTGAAGAACAGAGAGAGCTAGCAGAACCAAAACAGATAAGGAGAGAGGGGTCCTGGAGGGCTAAAATGGGCCCAATTCTGGCTTATTTTAGTATTTTGAAAAGAGTTAAAATCAATTCCACTTCATTTTTTGAAGCCGCTTACTGTATGTTAAGTACAGTGTCAGGTCAGGTGTTGGGGATATAAAGATGCCTAAATCATGGCTCCTGCCCTTAACCCTCTCACTGTGTGTGTGTTGAAGTGTAAAAAAATAATATGGTTGATCTGCGTTATATAGCATTAATTAGCAGGGAGATGATGTGGGGCTAACTACATCTTCCTAGAGAGGGTCATTAAAAGTTGCGGCAGGTGGTGATATTTGAGCTGGTATTTATCAGATGGAGAAGCTGGAGGAGGGTTGTGGAGCAAAGGAAGACCGTTCCAGGCAAAGGAAATAGCATGAGCAAAGCAAAGAGCTCCAAGAGCGCCAGATGTGGCAGTGGCCTGCAACATAGGGTCTTAGGCAATGGTACTAGAATGGTAGGCAAGGTGGAACTTGGCATAAAGCATCCCCAGCCTAAGGTGTTTGAATGTCTTTATGCAGGCTTTTCTAGTGATATGTGGCGGGTAATGTTTTGTCTGGATGTAGAAGTTGAGGTCTAGGTGTAGTCACTTTTGTTTCTAACCTAAACGTTGACATGGGGTTTTCCTCTGCCTAACACTTTCCGTGCTGCTTCATGTTAAACAGGTGTGTATTTGAGTGCTTACAGTTTAAATGAAACCCCATGGAAATTTGCAGTGAGTGGGATGTGCAGAAAAAGGAGACCAGATTTACAGGCATGCAGAAGGTAAAAAAAAATCTTAAGTCAGCACAGTCAAGGGTCACTTGTGTGGTTAAAGCAAATGCCACAGGAAATGGGAGGAGGGAGCAGTCCCTGTGGCGGGGGAGAGGTCAGAGAAAGCTCCTTGGAGAGGGAACTTGAGGAGCCCCGGGATCGCGTGGGAGCTGGAAGGCACTGAGGAGGGCAGCTGAGGCTTCTGGGAAACAGGACTACATTGGAGGGAAGGCCTGGAGGTGGGTTTGGGAGCAAACAGCCTCCAGATTGAAGGATTCCTGCTCATTCTTCAAATGTTTATTTAAATTCAACTCTGTGCCAAGGAGTCTGCCAAGTATTACAGGGTGTGGGTGACAAAATTAGAAAGAGAATTGGGAGTTTGCTATTTCTGCTAAGCAATAGGAAGCCACTGAAGGTTTTCTGAGTTATCCAGAGACATGGAGTGTGGGTCTGAGGTTTGATTGGTGCAGCAAGACCATGGGTTAGGCAGCTATGGATGTAATTCTGATGTGAGACCCTAATAACTTGATGAGGGTTTTGGTAGCAGGGAGAATGGAGAATGGGCAAGTTAAAGACATTTTGAAGGACCATTTGATTGAAATGACTGATCTTGTATTCTTTGTCAACAGAAGCATAATATATACTTTAAAAAATGTTTGTAGGCAAAATTGGAAAAAATAATTCCTTCTTTGAAAAACTTTTTTCTTATGGTAAAACAGTTCCTATTTTTTGAAAATTTAAAAGGCAGTTGTGTGTAAAGAAATGTAACTTGTGACCCATCTATATTTATGTCTATATGTTTATATATACATGTATCCATTTCCCTCTCCCTGTTTCTTTGTCTCTGTGTATGAATATAATTATTTTCCTTAACAGGAGGAAAAATACTGTTTTGTATCCATTTTTTCCCTCACCTAAGATGCTATGAATACCTTTTCCGATAATTGAAAGCATTTCTGCATTATTTTTATTGCTATCGTATTACTGTATATGGCTGTTTTACCATAATTTATCTAGCCACTCCCTATTATTGGATGTTTAGTTGTCTTCTCTGCTCTGCTATTATAACAACACTGTAATGAATACCCTTAAAACTACATTTTTGCATATAGCTAGCATTTTCTTAAGATAAATTCATAGAAGTGGCATCTTTGGATTAAAGAGTGGGTTTACAACACTTTAAGGCTTTTGGTTCTTGGCACACTGCCTTTCAAGAAGATTGTGTCAGTACACGTTTTTGGCAGTATGGAAGTTTTCATTTCTCCACATTACGACGTCAACTCAGATTATTGAAAAAAATACAGCAGCAGCAATAAAAAACCTTTCTGCCAACTTGTTAGTTGAAAAATTGTATCTTCTTTTAAATTTTTATCAACAGTAATATATTTTTCTGTATTAACTTTGTGATAATTGTATTTAAAATTTTTTGTTATAATTTACAAATATACAGAAAATAGAGTAGTACAGTAAACACCCACATAACCACCACTTAATTTAAATTAATATTTGTCATATAGTTTCACATATATATATTTAATGACATATTTCAGTGTAAGTTAGCTGTCACCATGATTCAGCCGAAATACGTTGGCATACAGCTCCAAATAATAACAGTTTCCCTCATGGCCATAATATATATCACTGTGCACTTAATAAAATTAATAGTAATTCCTTAATAACATAAAATACTTGATCCATATGGGAATTCTTAATTATACTTTATTCCACCCCTATAACAGGGAATCAGGGTGAAGAATGGTCAGACGTAGTGATGAGGTGTGCACAGCATTTCTCAGTGGCTGGAAAACAGTCAAGGAGGATTTGCCCTTCAGCCCTCAGATGTGAATGATTTGTGGCAAAAACGGGTGGCTGGATGATTATAGTTCTGGTGTGTTCACAGTTGATAGACTATTTTGTTCCACCAGTGGTGAACAGGCCAGTTAGGCCCCCTGGCCTCTGAGCATACAGTGTAGTGACACATTCCTTTCCTTTGCTACTGTATTCATTGGGTGTGGTGGTCTTCATGTTGACAGCTGGTTTATTAGTCTTCATGTTGACAGCTGGTTTATTAGTCAGGGCTCTCCAGAGAAACAACCAGTAGGAGATATCTCCATCTCTAGCTCTAGCTATTTATCTATCTAATGAGATTTATTATGAGGAATTGGCTCACACCATCCATTGTAGAGGCTGAGAAGTCCCATGATATACTGTCTGCAGGCTGGAGACCCAGGAAAACCTGTGTGGTAATTCAGTCCCAGTCTGAAGGCCTGAGAACCAGGGGAGCTGATGATGTAAATCCCAGCCTGAGGGCCAGAGAAGATAGGTCCCAGCTCAAGCAATGGGGAAGGAAAGAAGGTGTGAATTTTTCTTTCCTCCACCTTTTATTCTATTCGGTCCCCAACGGATTGGATGAAGCCCATCCGTATTGGGGAGGAAAATCCACTTTACTGAGGCCACAGATTGAAATGCCAGTCTCATCCAGAAACACCTTCACAGACACACCCAGAAACAGTGATTAATCTGGGCACCTGTTGGCCAAGTTGACACATAAAATTAACCATCACAATTAGTATTTTACTAGGTTGTGCAAGGAATCCTAAAAGCCTTCCCATTTTATAAGTATATATGTTTAATCATATTAAAACTTCCAAAAATTGTAAGGGAGAGAAGCTTCAGGTCATTTGTAAAATGTATTACCAAAGAAGGATTAAATGACATTTCAAAGATGTGGTAGCTGTAAGGTATAGTCCACTCCCCAGACAGGGACCCTCTGTCCATCAGTCTAAGGAAAACCTTTGACATGTTTACTTTAATCACAGGCAGACCACCCCAGCCTTGGTGCTGAGCTGGTTTTTAAAACTGCAGAAAACTGTGTTCTTTGTGTCCAAATTAACATGTTCTTACATTTAGGAGATGATTTATCACCTCTAAAAAAATGAGGCAGATAAAATATCTGAGATTTTTAAATGTAAACTATTTTTTTTTAAAGATATGAATTGCCAGGTAATTGGTACTGTGGTTTGTTAAACTAGCCAAGGTATTTTTTAAAATTTATTTTAATTAATTTATTTTTGGCTGTGTTGGGTCTTCGTTTCTGTGCGAGGGCTTTCTCTAGTTGCGGCAAGCGGGGGCCACTCTTCATCGCGGTGCGCAGGCCTCTCACTATCGCGGCCTCTCTTGTTGCGGAGCACAGGCTCCAGACGCGCAGGCTCAGTAGTTGTGGCTCACGGGCCTAGTTGCTCTGCGGCATGTGGGATCTTCCCAGACCAGGGCTCGAACCCGTGTCCCCTGCATTGGCAGGCAGATTCTCAACCACTGTGCCACCAGGGAAGCCCAATGTAAACTATTTATTGAGGGTTAAATGAAGTGCACAGATCATAAACGTACAGCTCCATGAATGTTCGCAAAGTGAGTACACCCGTGTGCCCAGCACCTCCGAAGCCCTCTGATGCCCTTTCTAGTTAATACCCGCTCCTTCCAAGAGTAACTAGTTGTCTGACTTCTGTCACCATATATTAGTTTGCCTGGTTTTCAACTTTATATAAATAGAATAATACAATATGTATTCTTGTGTCTAGTTTCTTTCACTCTTGCTTTATTTGTAAGATTCATCCATGTTGTCGTGTGTAGTTGGTATTAGTTTATTCCATTGTGTGAATATACCACAGTTCATTTAAACTTTCTGCTGTTGACATTTGAGTTATTTTCCATTTCTTCACTGTTCAAAATAGTGCTGCTGTGGGGTGGGACCAGCTTAGCGCTGTGGCCCCGATCCAACCCCTCTGGCCCCAATCCAGCCTCTAACCAAGGTACACACATGGGGGAAAAAGTGAAACCCGCACAGAAATGCAGCCCTAAAGCCCTCAGGCCCTGACCATGTCCCAAACCAAGGCAGAGACTGCTGTCATACCCAAGAGAAACACAGCTCCCACCCCCAATAGAGCTGTGATGGCCACTGAGCAGAGAAGCCCTGGCTTGCTCATGGCTCTGGCTCTAGCCTCTCCAACTCCAGCTCCCCCACCTACCAAGGCGGTAGCTGCCAGTACACCCTGGAGAAGACGCAGCCCATGCTCACATCAAATCTCTCTCTCCCACCAAAGCCTCTGGGCACGTGCAGACCGCATATGGATGCTCCAAGGACACGCCTTCAAGGCCAGGAGAGGTAATTGTTTCACCTAATTTCATAGAGACAGAGAAAGTTAAACAAAATGAGAAGACAGAGGAAAATGTTGAAATGTTCTTTCAAATGAAAGAACAAGGAAAAAAAACCCTGGAAAAAAAGACTAATGAAACAGAGATAAGTAATTTACTTGATAAAGAGTTCAAAGCATTAGTACTAAGAATCTTAACTGAACTGGGGAAAAGAATAGATGAACACAGTGAGAATTTTAATAAAGAACTAGAAAATATAAAAAAAGAACCAGCCAGCACTGGAGAATACAATAACTGAAATGAAAAAAAAATACACTGGAGGGAATTAACAAGAGATGAGGTGATATAGAACATATAAGTGATCTGGAAGATAGAGTAATGGAAATTGCCCAATAAGAAGAGCAAAAAGTTAAACATTGTAAAAAGTGAGGATAGTTTAAGGAACTTCTGGGACAACATCAGGTGTACTAACATTTGCATTTTAGGGGTCCCAGAAAGAGAAAAGAGAAAGGAGTAGAGAGGGTATTTGATGAAATTAAGGCTGAAAACTTCCCAGATATCCAGGTACAGGAAGCACAGAGGGTTCCAAACAAGATGAACCCAAAGAGACCCACACCAAGACATATACTTAAAATGGCAAAAGGTAAAGATAGAGAAGTTTAAATGCAGCAAGAGAAAAACAAAGTCACATACAAGGGAACCGCCATAAGGCTGTCAGCTGATTTTTCTGCAGAAACTTTGTAGGCCAGAAGAGAGTGGCATGATATATTTAAAGTGCCGAAAGGGAAGAACTTACAACCTGGGATACTCTACCCAGCAAGATTATCATTCAAAATTGAAGGAGAAATAAAGAGCTGCTCGGACAAGCAAAAACGAAAAGAGTTCATCAATACTAAGCTGACCTTACAAGAAGCATTAAAGGGTCTCCTTTAAGTGAAAAAGAAAAAACTCCAGTAAGAAATTATAGGAAGGGAAAAATCCCACTGGTAAAGGCAAGTATATAGTAAAGGCTGTAGATCAGCCACTTAAATAAGCTAGTATAAAGGCTAGAAGCCAAAAATTGTAAAATTCACTAAACTACAATAAACAGTTAAGAGATAGACATGAAGATGTAAAATATGACTTCAAAAAACAAAATGTGGCAGGGAGGAATAGAAAATGTAGATCTTTTAGAATGTGTTTGAACTTAGATGACTTAATCAGTTGAAAACAAGTAGATATAGGTCAACATATATGAACTCCATGGTAACCACAAATCAAAAAACCTACAGTAGATACACAAAAACTAGAGAGAAGGGAACAGAAATATATCACTAAAGAAAATCATCGAACAACAAGGGACAAGACTAAAAGAAGAAGAAAAGAACAGAGAACAACTATAATACAAAACAACCAGAAAACAGGTAACAAAATGACAAATAACATACTTATCAAAATAATATTGCTGTGGACATTAAAATGCTAAAGCATGGGGTTTTTGTTTTTGTTTTTTGGTGTGAAATTGCTGGGTCTCTGCTTACGTGTATGTTCAGTTATAGTAGATATTGCCAAGCAGTTTTCTAAAGTGCTTCACCAGTTGCATTTGCTTCACATTTTGCAAACATTGGTTATTTCTTTTTAATTATCTTGTGTATGAGTAGTGGTATTGCACTGTAGTTTTATTTTCCGTTTTCGGTGGAATTTTTTTAGGGGTCGGTAGCTTGACAGTGATTCTAAAGATCATTTGGGGAAAATCAAAGAGTGATTATGGCCAAGAAGACTTGCAAGAGAAAAGTAATGCAATGTTTTGTTTTATTTTTATTGGAGTATAGTTGATTTACAATGTTGTGTTAGTTGCAGGTGTACAGCAAAGTGAATCAGTTATACATATACATATATCCACTCTTTTTTAAGATTCTTTTCCCATGTGGGTTATTGCAGAGTACTGAGTAGAGTTCCCTGTGCTATACAGTAGGTCCTTATTAGTCATCTGTTTTATATATAATAGTGTGTATATGTCAATCCCAGTCTCCCAATTTATCCCTCCCCCCGTTCCCCACTTGGTAATCATAAGTTTGTTTTCTACATCCATGACTCTATTTCTGTTTTGTAAGTAAGTTCACATTCATTCGGCAGATATTTATTGAACGTGTTTCACTATCTGCCAGGCAACAGTCTGGAACTTGAGGAGATAGCAGTGAGAAAGGAAAAAAGTCCTGTCCTGGCAGAGCTTTCCCTCTAGTTATAGCAATTAAGATGCATGTAATCTTGCAAGAGTAGACAGGTCAATGCCTAGGACAGACCTGAAACATTTCCTGCTTCAGTGATGACAGGAGCTGTCATTCCATCCTGGCATTCTCCCATGGAGTTTGGTCAGAGTACATCTTGACCTTAGGAAGCCATTGACGACTGATCAGAAGTGGTACTGAAGATGGACTTGTTTGCCAAGCCTTTCCCTGGTGACCATATGATAATTTAGTATGTGGTAAACATTACATCCTAAATGGGGGAAGAGAGAATGATTTGATGTATGATCCTAGGACAACCAAGAGAGTAAGCAGAAAAGACTCAAGGTGGAGGATCCTTTCTTCAGACCACATAGAAAAACAAAGTACCAATAATGTACTGAAGCTTAAAGGTAAAAGATAAACCTATTCAAGAAAAGCTAAGAGAAAACATGGGTGAATATTTAGTCTTGAGATGAGGAAGAACTAGTTTCTAAACTTAGAAGTAATGGAGGAAATTGCAAAGGAGATAAAAATCTACAGACTCAATTATATAAAAATATTAAACTCGAATAATTACAACAAGTATGATAGACAGAGGGGGAAAAGGCTATGTTCTCACACTGTTGGTGAGACTGTAATTGATACAATCTTTCTGGAGAGCAGTGTGTTAATAAGTATCAAGAGCCTTAAAGATGCTCTCCTTTGACTCAACAATTTCTCTTCCCAGAGTCTAGCCTTTGAAAGTTGCCAGGAATTTGGACAAATGTTACACACAAAGCTGGTTACCTTAGCTTTTTAAAAAAATACCCGGAACTGGAGATAATCCAGTAATAATCTAATAATGTCTACTGATGGGAGAAGAGTTAAACTGTGTTTTTAAATAAATGAATTATTCACTACTATAAGCGAACATAGGTATAATTCTAAATCATAGGATTGCTGTAGTTACCAGTGACATTTCCTTTATATTTCAGTCTTGTTTTGCCTCAGTTGGGAAAATCAAAGTATAATCCTTCTACGTTTGCAAAAAGCCAAATTCATTGCTAACTGAAGAATAGTAAGATTAGTGGGCCATCTTTGAGCTTTTCTTTTGTACTGTGCTAAAAAATGTTAAACAAAAACCAATAATCTAGAACATTTATAAAATACCTGTTGTGTATAGGGCATTGTGCTAAGTGTGTTACATGATTGTTCATTTATTTCTAGTTATCAACCTTAAGAGCAGGTAGTGTTGTTATCCCCATTTTACAGGTGAGGAGCCGGAGGCCCAGAAAGCTTTAGTTACTTACCTGAGGCCCTACAGGTGGTTAGATGCAGAGGCAGAAGCAGAGCTCTCTGCAGCCCAGGCCCGACAGACTCTAAAGCCCGTAACTGAGTATCTAACCAAGACCTTATCCCACATTGGAATGACTGAAATGTAGAAATGACAAGTGACTTTTTTTTTTAATTAATTAATTTTTTTTATTTGCTTATTTTTGGCTGCGTTGGGTCTTCGTTGCTGTGCGTGGGTTTTCTCTAGTTGTGGCGCGCGGGCTTCTCATTGCGGTGGCTTCTCTTCTTGTGGAGCATGGGCTCTAGGCACGTGGGCTTCAGCAGTTGTGGCACATGGGCTCAGTAATTGTGGCTCTCAGGCTCTAGAGCTCAGGCTCAGTAGTTGTGGCGCACGGGCTTAGTTGCTCCGTTGCATGTGGGGTCTTCCCGGACCAGGGATCGAACCCGTGTCCCCTGCATTGGCAGGCGGATTCTTAACCACTGCACCACCAAGGAAGCCTCGACAAGTGACTTTTTAAAACAGTTTTAATTGGGATTAACTGCAGTTACAGAGGGAACAGAGATGCTATCATTGCGCCTCTGTTCACTGTGCTCTCCCATCACTGTGGCTCCTGTCACCCAACTAGCTCTCTTCTTATAGTTCATGGTCCTCATCTCTCCACCCCGCAAATCACTGTTTGATCCCAAGGATCAAGAGGCCCTCTCCTGCCCCATAGGAATATGTGTGATGCCCATGTTGTTTCTCAGCACTTCCCACAGCCCCCGGTCCTCCACAGAACAGAAATGAGCAGGTTCCACTTATGTGAACTGGAACGTCTTGCAGGCAAGACCTGGGGGAACGCTGTGAAAAAGCATCACGTGCCACCTTATTCTTTTTTTTTTTGGCCACACTGTGCAGCACGTGGAACTTCCCTGACCGGGGATTGAACCTGTGCCCCCTGCAGTGGAAGTGTGGAGTCTTAACCACTGGACCGCCAGGGAAATCCCGCCACCTTATTCTTGTTGACCATTTCTGCTCTAGATGGAGAGGACACTAACCACAGCAGCATTTCCTACCTGCTTCCATAAAATCTCACAGCAGCCCTGCTGTGAACAGGTTGCTCTCCAGCTTATCCTGTTTGTCATCCTTTTTTTTTTTTTTTTTTTTTTAACATTGTTGCCTTTGAAACAGGAAAGGGGGCAAAAGAATTGGATTGTTTTCATTCATGATTTCAGAATTCTACTTTTTTTTTTTTTTTTTTAAAGCTACGTGTTCTTGCTAAAGAACAAGACAAAATTTGTCCTTCCAAATTTCTGTAAACCTGGGTTTCTCAAGCTCAGCGCTGTCGACGGTTGGCTGGGTGTCTCTGTTATTGGGGTGGAGGGTCGTCCTGTGCATTGTGGGTATTTAGCGGCATCCCTGGCCTGTACCAAGTAGATGCCAGTTTCTGCTTCTGCCTCTCCCCCCAAGTTATGACAATCAGAATTGTCACCAGACACTGCCAGATGTCCCCTGTGGGGAAACGTGAAAACAGAGGCAGCTCAGAGCTAGAGAACTCCACCCCAGAAAGTCAGGTAACGTACAGAGAAGGCTAGTCCTTGTGCATTGTGCTTGGCTACTGGGGACATTGGTGTTTGTAAGCTGGACAGTCAGGCTAAGCTGCCTGCAGCTGAGAACCGCTGGTATAAAAATAAAACTCGGCAAACTTAATGGGCTTTTGCTTTTTATTTGGAGCGATGGGAAATAACTGTCCTTACGAAGAGTATATTGTCATGTCTGATGTTTTATCCATTGAATATTCTCAGCTTTTTCACATATTGGTTATATACTTTTGAGAACAAAATATATTTTCTCTCTTTTTTTAAACAGTATGCAAACATTGAAAAAAATGGTGAATTTTTCATGTCTCCCAATGACTTCGTCATTCGATATTTGAATATTTTTGGAGGAAGCCAGCCTAATCCAAAGACTGTGGAACTTTTAAGTGGTGTGGTGGATCAGACCAAAGATGGGTATGTTTATTCTTAATTATCTCGTTTAATTGTTTTCTGTTTGAAACAGCTTTCTATTGCTTTAATGATTAGGAAGTCAGTGTTTACCTTCCCATCTCTTAAGAGCATTTTCTCTCCCTATTACAATTAATACGTTATTTTAGAAATAATACCCTTAACATTTCCTTTAGTGTTCTTATCACAGTTGGGGATTCTATATGTGTATTTCTTGACATAGTTTAAACAACTATTTATAGTTTCACGACTCTTGTAGTTGAATGGTGTGAAGATGTACTCAAGGGTATGTAGTACATTGGTACTTTTGAAGGCCACTGTAAAAATTGTGAGTAAATGTAAAACATAGCTCTGTGAACATAACTTTTCTACAGTCTTTCTCTCTGCTCAAGTAACTTTTAAATGTCACATATGATTAAATGTTCTAAATCTAACAGACAGAATAATGATTCCAAATCCCCAAGAAGGGCATTCTGCCCAAGCTGGAAGAGAGACACTGGACCATCTAAAATTAAATAGGACACTTTGCAAAATGCCTTTGGATTTTTTTTTCCCTTACCAGTCTTTTCTGTTTACATTTTAAAAAATGAGTCATTCCTAAGTTGTATAAGAATGCAGTTGGCTTTTACCATTAAGTGCAGAATTTTGGGCTCCGAAATATTGGTAATATGACCGCCAGTGTCCCCTAATAACCAAGTATAATATATAAGAAGTAGCCTTCTCTGTATAAACTGTAGAAGATCCAGCCGTCTGGCCTTGCCATGTGCCAGCACCCCCTTTGATAGATTAGCCACCTGCCATTCTGGGGTGGTGTTCTTTAGCTCTGAACGTTCTCTGTCGGTCCTGTGTCTGATTTTCCCACATGCATGGGTTTGAGATGCAACCAAAGTAAACTCCAGTGCTGCAGTGCGAATGCTCTCAGTTTTACCAGCACCTTCCTTTTCTTGCTTATGCACCTGTTGTTCCATCATGCATGGAGGTAACCTCCTCTAAAGTGAAAGTCTTGCAGATGGGAAGGGAGTGGGGGAGGAAATTGGCAGTTATACGTCTTGTAATATGCTGGCAGATTGCTGGATTATACTGTCTCTGTTTGTTCCAGTAGCAGTTACTTGGGTTACTTCTGTTTTCTACCTCCCCAAGGTGGGATTCTTTGCTTGATAGGAAAATGTCATATATGAGCAGGTCTTCCTTCCCTCACAGGACCTCTCTGGGGAGGTGCAGGGTGAGGCAGAGGTATATTTCACAGTAGTCCATTCAGGCTAAAGCTAGACAGAACATAGATTTATTCTAGCAAACATTTTTTTTTTTTTTTTGAGGAAAATTTGGTTGCTTACACATCCTCTGTGCTTACAAGATTCAGAAGAAGTGTGACCAAGCTCACATGCAATATGAATTATCAGACTCAATGTTTAAGATCGTTTTTTTCTTATTTGATAGTTAAATTCTTTAAGCTACAGGAAATTGAAAGAATTCAGTGAATGCCCAATAGATACCTTTCATCTAGATTGACTTAACATTTTTAACACTGGTGTGCCTTTTTTTTTTTTTTTTTTTTTTTTTTTAACACATACACTTTCTACACATGCACACACATTTCCTCTTTTGGCTGGACCATTTAACTATAAATTGCAGGCATCAGGATACTTCAGTGTTTATCTTCTAAGAATAAGAACATTCTTCTTACCATTATCATACTTAGGAGGATTCACAATGATGTGAAATATATAATATCCAGTCTATTTAAAAATGTACCAGATCTCTCCCCTCACTCCCCACCTCAAATGGCGTATTGCCTTTTGTGTCTTAAATCCAGGATCTAATCAAAGTTCTTGTATTACATTTAGTTGTTCTATATCTTTTAATCTAGAACAGAGCCTTGCCTTTTATTGTTCTTTCATGAAATTGACTTAAAACCCAGGCCCAGTTATTTCGTTGAAGGTCCCGCATTCTGGACTTGTCTGATTGTTTCCTCATGACTTGGATTCATGATAGATTTTGGGGTGCAGGTTAGGAGAGATTCTACTACCTATTGTATCTCCTCGGGAGGTACCGCGTCCCAGCATTGCTGACACCATGGGTATCCTGTTTCCCAAGCAGCCTTTCACCCAGTCGTTTTGGCATCCATGGTGATCCTTTTCTGAGTCAGTTATTTTTTTATTTTTTTATTTTTTTTAAATTTATTTATTTATTTATTTATTTTTAGCTGTGTTGGGTCTTCGTTTCTGTGTGAGGGCTGTCTCTAGTTGTGGGGAGCGGGGGCCACTCTTCATTGCGGTGCGTGGGCCGCTCACTATCGCGGCCTCTCTTGTTGCGGAGCACAGGCTCCAGACGCGCAGGCTCAGTAGTCGTGGCTCACGGGCCCAGTTGCTCCACGGCATGTGGGATCTTCCCAGAGCAGGGCTCGAACCCGTGTTCCGTGCATTACAGGCAGATTCTCAACCACTGCGCCACCAGGGAAGCCCCTCTGAGTCAGTTATTACATTGATGTTTGAAAAGTAGTGATTTTTCTAACTCTTTATTTGTCCTCTATTTATTGTCTACCATTCTTTGGTAAAGAAAAGCTTTCTTCCCTCCACTCCCTTTTCTTTCTCTCTTAATTTTTTATGTCAGTATAAACTCATGGAATTCTTTATTTTAAATTCAGTGCATTATAATCTATTACTGTGTTCTCTGAGTTGTTCACATTGTCCCAGTGAGGTCACTGGGAGTCCCTTTAAGCTGGCTTGTACCCTCAGCCTTTGAGTGCTCTTTGCTTTTGGTAAATAAGATGTTCCAGGCTCGCTTTGGATTTGTCCTGCTTCTGACCAGGAAAGTACTCTTTTCTCAAAGAAGTCCTGGTTCCTTTCGTTTGGGACTGGTGCTTGGAAACAAGGAGCTAGGCACTGGCTCATTGTTACCAGGGTAACTTTTCAGTGGAAAGAGCTGGGAAATATACTTTTAAAAAGTTCATAATGATATTTCCTATTTAAATTTAACATTACAGGAGTTTTCCTTCTCTTCCATTTTGTACCTCTTTCTTTCCGTGAACATTTTGGTTCCTAGATGCATTAATTTTGTATAATTGTAGTATCTTGTAATGTATTTTGCTTCCTTTCCATCCCACCCCCATTAACACACATGCTTTTCCTATTTCTTTTTACATATAGTCTTCAGAAATAGAGGCTTAAATTCATTAGACGTCAACAATGTAACATGCATTTAACATATATAAAGTAACATAACATGTATGTTTTTTCAAGAGTTTATAACAGATCTGAAACGTTGGCTTTCTTTTCCTGATTTCCCAGATGAGAACTGAGGGATCAAGCAGTTTGCTACCAAAAGATGCCCAGGCTTGTCTGGCTCTAGTCCTAGGCCTTTCCACTGTTCTGAGCTGCCTCTTCTCTCATAATCTCACAATCCTCTTTAACTTGACATTTTCTTTCTGATTTTTTGTTATCTTAAATCTTAGCATTTTACTGAATGGTCTCAATCCTCTGCCCTATGACTAACTTTTTTTTTTTTTTGCAGTATTGACAGTGCATAGCTCAGGGAAAAGGGAAAACCATCACCCACAACCTTCTCAGCTTGCCACAAATATTTTGAATTTTTTAGTATCTTCCATAATTTGTTAACCTGCATCAATGTTTTTCATAATTTGAATTCATTTTAATTGTAATTCTCTTTTATAATCTTTTCGACTTTTCATTTTTCCATATGCTGTTCATATGAACAGTGTAAATAACTTCATCATTTTCTAACAGATTAATATACCATACTTTATGAAATCATGCCCTTATAGAGTTATTTCAGTTTCTACTTTTCTATAATAGATGGTATTGGAGTGAATATCTTCATGTATATGACATTTTTACCTTCTGTTTAATTACTTCCTTAGAAAGAACTAAGAGAGGGATTCCTGGGTCTAAGGGTAGAAATATTTTATAGCTCTCCGTATGTATTGTGATAATTCTTGCCAAAAGGACTGAGAAATTGAAGAACTTGTCTCCGGTATTTAAGCTGACCGAGCTAGTAGCATAGGACCACTGTTTAAGACCCACGCAGATGTTCCTGTGCTATTTTCCCTAACCCTGACACACAGCCCCACAGTATTTACTTCAAAAATAGATATAATCATACATCTTTTCTCAGTGTAAAATGGTGAATGTCCTCATTTCCCCTTCCTTTCCCTTTCCGCAAGTCACACATCATCCTCCCAAATCAACTACTGTTCCTTGAAAAAATTGCATGACAGAAGCCACACAATGGCCCACAAAAGCACGACGCACACGCTGAACAAACAATGAGGAGGTGCTGGAGGGCGTGCCATTAATCTGGTCAGGCTCTCTTGGGGTGTGATCACCTAGCTTGACTGGCCAGAGGGATTTTAGTGCATAACTTTATTAAAATTTAAAAAGCTATCTGTAAATTGACAACTTTAGGATTTAAAAATAATGACAGCTGTGCTGGCCCAGATGTCATGGCAACTTGAAATACTCATTTTTAGTTAAGTACTGGCCCCCCAGCTGTGGTTTCTTGAGTCCAAGGTCCAGGTCCTGCATATTTTACTATCTCCAGTGTCTAGTCCAATATCTGGCCTCTGTTTTGCATCAGTTTGTTGACTAAACTTAGGTAAATGTACTGAGAAGTTTTTGCCCCCCTTATGTTATGAAAGCCCAGGAGTGCTGGGAGATGGAAGCTCTGGTTCAAATTCTAGGTTACTCATTGTTGGAGGCTCAATTATGGCCACCTGAAGATACCAAGATATCATAATCCCTGGAATTTGGAAATGTGACCTTGTGGAAAAAGTGTCTTTGCAGATGTGGTTAAATTGAGGATCTTGAGATGAAGAGATTAGGACACATCACTGGCAGGGGCAGGAGGCATTGTGACCACAGAGACAGAGATTAGAGTGATGGGGTCACGAGCCAGGGAACACCTGGGGCCACCAGAAGCTGGAAGAGGCAAGGAATGATTCTTCCCTAAAGAATCTCCCTTTGGACGGAGCGTGGCTCTGCTGACACCTTGATTTCAGATGTCTGGTCCCCAGAACTGTGACAGGACGAATTCCTGCTGTGCTGAGCCGCCCACTTTGTGGTCAGTGATTGTAGCAGCCCTAGGAATTGAGTACCCTCACATAGATATCTTCTTTGGGAAATGAGAAGGCCTGTAGTTGCAAAGAATTTTGGGGGGACAGAGACCAGCCAGCCTAATACCGAAAGGGAGCATTTTTTTTCAATAGTAGCTTTTGGCTAGAACCAGGCATTTTCCAGGCAGAGACCCCTGCTGTAGACTGTCTCCTTGAGGGCATGGCCCTTTCTGGAAGGCTTCAGCTCTGTTTAGGGTTGGGCTGAGCTTTAGCATGGAAGTTAAAACACCTGTGCACTGCATGAACTTACGGGCTTGTTGGCAAAGGGACCTTGTTTTTCTGGAGACCTCTTGACACTAATTTAATGACTCATGAGGCTGTGGCTTGGTCAGCCTTCCACGCTGGGAGCATCTTGTGGAGGCCTGTCCACTCAGTCATCCAGCAGCTATTTGAGAACCTCATCTCTGTGCCTGGCACCGTTCTGTATGTGCAGGATACCATGTTGAGTGGGAAAAAGAGTGCTTGCCTGCTTGGTGCTTCTAATTTAGTGGGACAGACAGGTGTTCATCAGAGAACCACAAATAAATGTGAACTGATGTTGTGATGGGTGCTATGTAGGAGAGACATGGTGTGAGAGATAGCAAAGGGGGCTTCATGCCAACCGGGAGGTCAGGAAAGACTTCCACTGAGTGACATTTGAGCCATGGGAGTTGGGAAGGTGACAAGAGGTGGGGGACAGAGGACAGCATTGTAGACAGAGGGAACAGTGGCTGCAAAGTCACATTGTGAAATGCAGAGGCTGGCAGGCCTGGAGCATGGGAAGTGCAGGGCACGGGGGGCGGGGGTTGGTGGTAGGGCGTGGCCAGACTGTGTGGGAACTTGTCCTTCATATTAAGGATTGGGGGTCTTTGTCATAAGAGCAATGGAGAGCCATTGAAGGATCGTGTGAGTCTGGGGATTGGCATGCTCTGCCTCTGTTAAACATGATCCTTGCTGTTAATATTCTTTGATTTCACCAGTTCTCACTCTCCCTTCTAATAAATAGCCTGTTGTGTTTAGATTTCCCTGCATTCCACTGTTTTAATAGATTTAATGATGAGTTTAATCAGTTTGTGAAGTTCCTGGAGGGTGCCCGGGCCTGGAAGCCTTTTGTAGGTGGACCTCTGGGTGAGGAGGGATTTCCGCGCCTCGGAGGAGGGAGAGAAGGGGAGGAAGTGGGTTTCTCAGAGCTCCTCCCACTCAGACCCTCTTACCTTAGCGAGACAGTGTGTATTCTCCCCTTGTTGTTGGGTTTGTGTGTATAATTTTTGAGATATCTTTTACGTTTGGTTGTCATTATGTTTTTGTTTAAAATGGGAATGAAGTTTTTTTAACTGCAATTTTAATACATCGTTCACATAGCTATCTACTAAGAGCAAGGGAAGAATAAATTGTGTGTGTGTGTCCCTTTGAGCTTTGCCAACATGTTTCTAGTTGTTGTTCATTAACTGAAGTCTCATTAGAGAGGCTGGGGCTCAAAAGCTATTTGACTAGTACCTGGCCTCACTTGGGAAGACTAAGCATGGCCTGAATCAGCCGGAGGTATTGGCTCCCTGGCCTCTTGGGCTCAGGATGCTCTCTGCCTGTTACAGGTCCGACCCCTGTCTGTGTGGGGTGGGCCCTGGGCAGCCCTGGTGTCTAATTTGTTTGCTAGGATTGCTATTTTCCATCTCAAGGGTGGAACCTCTTTGCACTCCACGCAAGAACAAAAGTTGGTTCTTCTTTTGAAAAAGGGAATTTCAGAAATCCTGATTTCTTTGTTCTTTTTCTCGGACATTTTAATTATGAAAAATTTCAATCATACACAAAAGCGAAATCCTGATTTCTTAGTGACAAGCTGACGCATCCAACTTAACACCTTGTCAGCCCCTATTCCTCATTGAATCAAAATGATAATGTAATCGTCATCCACAAATAAGTCTTTTCTCTTCAGAGTACAGAGAATCAATCCTGGGACAATTCCCATTTTGAGGCATGAGGAATAAGGGTGTCAAAGAAGAAAAGATAAAAAAAAAAATCTCAGGTTTTAAAATGTGTGGCTATATAAAGTGTGTTCTCTGCCTTTCCTATGTTCGCTATTTATCTTTCTGAGAAGGAAAAAAAAGAGCTCCTTTAAATACTTCACAAGGTGAAGGAGGATATAATAACGTTGTTGATGATAAAAGCATTTTTATATACCTGTTTTCACTTTGTGAGGCTGTGGCGATGAAATCCAGGCCTTGGCCGCATGCTGGGAGTTAATGAGGTTTACAATTGGCAATGGTTACAGAGTATTAGGGTAATGTATTTACATCAGCAGTTCACAGTCTGAAATGCTCATCATCTGTCAAATACAGTCCAGAATCAATAAGAGGAGGTCTTTCAGTTTGCTAATGAGGAAAGTTTTCTACACTACTCGGGTGGACACAGATTTCAGATAAACGCCTGCAATTCATAAACCGTAGAATTAAGCAAAGGCATTTCTTTAATTAAAAAAAAAAATTGGTACTAATCAACAGCAGTCACCTGAGAAGCTTAAATTTTCTTCTTAGTCATCAGACTCCCAAATTAACCTACCAAAACAAAAAGCCTCATTAGCAGCTCTCGTTGAATCAGTGTCATTTTTTTCTTTCTCTCAAAGTGTCTGATTAACCCCCTTTCTTTTTGCATTACTCACTTTGTGTTAATATTTGATGTCTGAAATCATAGGGGGGGTGCGTGCAATGTGGCGGCTAGACGCTGTCTGTGCAGAGTAAATTAAAAAGAATTCTTAAAAAGGTTTCTATTATGTCGCTGGTATATTAGAAAACCTTTAGGGGTGTCAGGTGCCTGGGTTTATTTTTCTTCTTAATTCCTGAAAGCATTGATTAGTGAGTAGGTGCTGATTTCACTCCTCATTCATATGTAAGGATAGCCCTCCTTCTCTTCCCCCTTCTCCTACTTACCAAGCCAGGCCCTCATTTGGAGAGTTTTGCTTTCAAGGGAAGGTGAGAAATGGGCCATAGCTGGAGGTGGAAGGGAGGTGAAAGGGAGGGTCTTTTTAAAATGGGTAGAGGGCAGTGTAATGCATGCTGATGGGAATGACTGCAGAGAGTGGAGAATTGACAGTGTAGGAGACAAAAGGAGGAAATTCTGATACATTCCGAGAGGGAGGTGGCCTCTTGGAAAGTTCATCTACAACAGCTGCTCTCAGAGTGTGGTCAGTAGACCCCCGGGGGTCTCGGAGACCTTTCTAAGGAGTCCGTGAGGTCCATACTGTTTACATAAAGATACTAAGACATCATCTGCCTTTTTTTGTCCTGTTGTATTTGAACCGATGGTCGTAAAAGCCACGGTTTATAGAACTGCTGGTTAGTGCCAATTCAGCAGCGACCCCAAGCCCGGCAGTATGAGCAGTCATCGTATGCTTCACCCGCACGTGTTCACAATCATGGTAGTAACGATGATGCCAATTCTGTTTCAGAGTGCCCTTGAAGAAGCAGTAAAAATTACTGACTTTTTATTAAATCTCGCCCTTGAATACATGTCACTTACAAATTCTGAGTGACTAAATGGGAAGCATCCATAAAGACTGCTGGTTACTCTCCTGTGGTGGTTGTCAGAGGAAAAGCAACTCAGGTGCTCGCTGAGCTAGACATTTTTTAAATGGAACACACTTTTTGAGAGAATTAAAATGTTCACGTGACAGCCTTCTGATACTTACAGCCTTTTCTGATGTAATTAGTGGTGATAGTAATAATGTGGTTTTTTAATACAGTGTAATGCAACGTGCCAACGTTTGGAAGATCTGCATAACTCAGGGAAACATCTTTTCCAGTTGACCAGTACATGGTGTTAGAGAATCATGTATGAGTCAAAGGTCTATTCAAAGTGCAAGATAGACCCATGGATTTTAATGTAACCAGGTGGGAAAAGTTCACTGAAACAGTTTCAGATTCCACATTGCAGCTAATCTTTAAGAAACTATCCCTTGTTGGGATTTGGTGTTGTATCATAGAATATCCACAAGTATCTAAAAAGGCTATTAAAATGCTCCTTCCTTTTCTGTGAATCTGTATGAGGCCGAAATCCTTCATATCCTTCAACCAGAAAAACATATTACAGCAGATTGAATGCAGCTGTCTTCCATGAAGTCCGATATTTAAGAGATTTGCAAAGACATAATACTGCTTTTTTCTCACTACATTTTTTTGTTTTAGAAAATAGTAATTTTTCATATAAATATGTTATTTATATTACCATGTAATAGGCTTATTCACTTTTTAACGAATTAATGTTTTAAGAATTTATCAGTTTTAATTTCTCACACAGTAAATACGATAGATACAAACCACATAAATAAAAGCCCTTTGGGATCCTCAATAATTCATAAGCACGTAAAGGGGTCCTGAGACTTGAAAGTTTGAAAAATACTGAGCTAGAAAAATGGAAGATAAGGTACTATATGGGCCAGAGGTGTTGTATCGATGTGGTGGTGGGATTTGGGGGAAGTTTTCTTCTGATCTCCTTGGTTTTTCTCTGGGAGATAGATGAGAGGGAGGATGCTGGTGAGGTATTGGCAGTTTGAGGAGAGAGGAGAATATACTAAATATTCATTTAGAAGTGAATGGATAAAGGAACACAGCATGGCTGCTGGGTTGGACCCACTTGAGGTCCCACCTGAGGGCTTGTGGTCACGAAATTCAAAGCGAGACCAGTTAGTGTGGCTGTTTGTTTTCTAGCTACTGAGGCCAGCTGCTTATCTGCTGTCATGGAGCAGGAAGTGTTGGCTATGACTAAGGTTGAGGGCTTGGCCATTGATTAACCCAGAGTAGGTAAGGGCATGCAGGGGAGCAATTACAATGATTGACTATAGATTTAATCTGGATAAGGGGCAAAGAAAGGACATTGGAATAGCAGGCAATGAGAAGGTGGTAGGCTCAATGAACTGTTGATTTCAGTGAGATTGAAGATTGTTGAAGTTGGGGTATAGAAGGGAGTGAGCAGGAAGACTAGAAGGTAGTGGCCAAAAAGTGAGATGCATGAAATTGAGAATAAGGAGGTATTGCAGTTACTGGTGATGGCAGAAGTCTAGAGTCTGACCGTGGGACTGAGTGACCGAGAATGGATGGAGAAAAGATCATTGGAAGAGGCAAGTTCAACTAATTGGGAGGCCTGGGTGTTTGAAATTATTGAAAATATTGAGAATTAAGGTAGGAGTTGGGTTGGAGAGCATGTCAGTGAATCAGGAGTTAAAACATGGTGGGGAGGAGATGTGAATCTGGAGTTATTAGGTGATAGAAACAAGTCGGGGTGCTGAGTGCTAGTTATATGGTGGGAGTATTTAAACTGGGGGTTAGGAAGGAAGGATTGGGGGATGGTCTGGGAGAGGCAATGGGAAGGAAGAAGTATACTTCCCCTGCTTATAAGCTTGATGCAACCCAGGACTGCAGAGGAAAGCCCCTTGCCGCTTCAGAAGCATGGGCCTCAAATTGGTTACAGCAAATAGGTGAAGGGATATTTAGAGGACTCCTCGGAAAGGAATTCCCTTTAGAGATGGGATTGAGGATGAGATTTTGCTCACCATGTGCTGTGAATTCTAGGGGGCACATCTGGGGGGGGTGGTTTCTGGGAGATGGTGGGTGACAGAATAGGGAAAGTGCAGAGCCCCTGTGGGGATTAGATGTGGGTGTTAAAGGGTAAGCTGGGAATCTGGGGCTGCTGGCGGGCTGCTGTCGACATGTACAGGATAAAGGGCACACTGAGATTAGTCCTGATGAACTCCAGATTGTGCCTGCTGGGAGACAGGGATCTTTGCAGAGAGGCAAGGAAGCTTGGGGAGGGGCAATCTTATTACTTGAAGAATTTTTAAAGCAAAAATATTCTGTGGGATTAGAGCTCTGCTGATGTTTTTATCCTAGATGGTTAGATTAAAGGATGAAAGAAGCAAAGAGTTACTGAGCACATATAGGGTTCCAGATCTGGTGCTAACAATTTCCACCCTTTCTCTTATTTAATCCTCATAACAAGTCCTTAAAATAGATACTTTTACCTCTGCCAACCCTAACCTTACAGAGGAGAGGTGCAGAATCAAAGTTTAAATAGTTTTCTTGAAGTCATATATCTAGTGCTGGAACTAGAATTTGGACCCAGTTCTCTTTGGTTTGTGCCCAATCTGCTCTGGAACTTTGTGTGTTTAGAGAAGAATATTAAAAATGGAGCTTTGAATGAGAACTTTGCATATGTCTTTGCTTAGTAGTTGTGATGCCCTTTGCAAAATTCTTAGTCCCTAAGACTGATTATTTGACCAACTTAAGGTGGACCTAAAACCTTCATGAGAGCTATCCCAGCTATCATCCACACCCACAAACTTGGGGAAAACTGTCCTCACATTCCTCACATTTTTATTTGTTAGGCCAGGAATACTTTTTGGTATACTCTTCCCCTTTTACTCCTCACGGACTGAACCTTGAAGGTACCATTGCACACCGTATTCTCAGAAGGCTCACCATTATTGGGCCAACTGAAAATACCAACCCTTCTTCCCAGCATGTCAGGATGCTCAGAAAATGTTTGAAGAGCAAATACTGTTCCTTCCCTCCCCCTTGCCTTGTTTGGTTGTCTGGTTTTGCTTTACCTGTACCATAGGTGTTTAAAATTCAAATCTAAGATTTTAAAGGAAAGGAAATCAAATGTAAGCTCTGTTTCCTGGCTGCTTGCAAACATATTTCTCTACAGATGTCAGTGTCATTGGCACAGGATGTGGCAGTTGCTTAAATTAAAAGTCTTGCATTAAGCTGTGAGGAATTCCTGAAGTGAAATGTGAGGAGATAGTGCCTATTAACTTTCCCTTTGATTGTGGCATAATTGTCAGTGAGTCACTTCCTAATAAACAGAGTGAGATTCTCAGACTTTAATGAAGGTTTTGGAGGGTAAAGCTGCCATAGCAATCTGGTGTAGAGATTTGGGGATCTTCAGTCTGGAAAAGTAAGAGGTGAAAGAAGATAACTGTTTAACTTTCATAGAAATTCTAGAGAAACTTTATTATATTATTTATTTATATTATTTATTATAGAGTCTCTGTAATAAAGGATATATGATAATGTGGGCTTGTGTTCTATACCTGAGAGAACCTTGATACTTTAAAAATATATGTCAATTTCAGATTTATTAATTCATTCAACAAATATTTATTGACGCCAACTATGTGCCAGGCACTGTTCTAAACAAAACAGATAAACGTTGCCCTCTTATATAGCAAATAGACAGTGTAAACCAATAGACATGTGATAGAGAGGCAGGTGGCTGTATCTGTTTATGCAAGGGAAGGAGATGGTGAGTGGCCATGGGCTCTGGGGTACTACAGTCGATAGGGTGGTCGGGAAGACCTCTTGGAAGCGACATGTAGGCAGAGACCTCAGTGAAAGTGAGCCATGTGAGAATCTACGAGTTGAGCTTTCTGGGTAGAGGGAATGACAGATGCAGAGAGCCTGAGATGAGAGTGTGCTTGATATCTTTGAGATGAAGCAGGGAAACCAGTTTGATTAGAGGCTGGTAATGAGCAGGAAAGTGGAAGAAGTCAGAAAGGTATCCAGGAGCCAGATTATAAAGGTACTGTAGTATTTTATTTCAAGTGTAGGTAGAAGTCACGAGAGAGTTTTGAGCTCTGGACTGACATGATCAGAATAACAGTTTGAAAGGATCTCCCTAGCTGATTTGCAAAGAATAGAATGAAGTGGGCAAGAGTGGAAGAAAGAAAAAAGATAGTAGGACTAGAGGGCTAGTTGTGGAGATGATAAAAGTGATTGGATTTGGGATTTTCTTGATAGATTGGATATGAGATATAGGAAAGAGCAATCTAAGTGACTGAGGGGATTCTGAGGGAGGAATAGGTTTGGAAGCAAAACTAAGCGTTCTTTTAGGACATGATAATATTCAGATGCCTATTAAACATGTAATTGGAGACAGACTGATAGATGTTGAGATCTGGATTAATATTAGGGGAGAGGTCTGGGTTAGAAATGGGAGTCAACCAAATTACTTCCTTCACCTGAGCCAATTTTCAGCATCAGGAGTTGATGTTGTAATAACTTCTGAAGGTTCAAGGAGTTGTGTGTTATTTTTTTTTGTGGGAATGGGGGCCTTTTTTATACTGAGTATTATGAACTCAAAGGGCTTTTATGCATTTGGTGTTTTTTAAAACTTGAGGTATAGTTAATTTACTATGTTGTGTTTGAAGTGTACAGCAAAGCGATTCAGGTATACATATATATATATTTTAGATTCTTTTCCATTATAGGTTATTACAAGATATTGAGTATAGTTCCCTGTGCTGTACTGTAGGAACTTATTGTTTAACTGTTTTATGTTTAGTAGTGTGTATATGTTAATCACAAACTCCTAATTTATCTCTTTCCCCGCCCTCCCACTATCCCCTTTGGTAACAAGTTTGTTTTCTATGTCTGAGAGTCTGTTTCTATTTTGTAAATAAGTTCATTTGTATCATTTTTTTACATTCCACAAATAAGTGATTTCATATGGTATTTGTCTTTCTCTGACTTACTTCACTTAATATGATAATCTCTGGGTCCATCCATGTTGCTGTAAATGGCATTATTTTATTCTTTTTAATGGCTGAGTAATATTCCATTGTATATGTACACCACATCTTCTTTATCCATTCATGTGTCGATGGACATTTAGGTTGCCTCCACATCTTGGCTATTGTAAATAGTGCTGCTATTTACAATAGTGAACATTGAGGTGCATGTATCTTTTTGAATTAGAGTTTTCTCCAGATATATGTCCAGGAGTGGGATTGCTGGATCATATGGTAACTCTATTTTTAGTTTTTTAAGGAACCTCCATACTATTCTCCATAGTGACTGCACTAATTTACATTCACACAAACAGTGTAGAAGGGTTCCTTTTTCTCCATACCCTCCCCAGCATTTATTATTTGTACACTTTTTAATGATGGCCATTCTGACTGGTATGAGGTGGTACCTCACTGTAGTTTTGATTTGCATTTTTCTAATAATTAGTGATATTGAGCATCTTCTCATGTGCCTGTTGGCCATCTGTATGTTTTCTTTGGAGAAATGTCTATTTAGGTCTTCTGCCTATTTTTTAATTGGGCTTTTTGTTGTTGTTGTTGTTGTTTTGATATTAAACTATATGAGCTGTTTGTGTATTTTGGCAATTAAACCCTTGTCAGTAGCATTTTTTGGAAATATTTTCTCCCAGACTGTAGGTTGTCTTTTCATTTTGTTTATGGCTTCCTTTGCTGTGCAAAAGCTTTTAAGTTTAATTAGGTCCCATTTGTTTATTTTTGGGGTTTTTTTCCCATTACTCTAGGAGGTGGGTCCAGAAAGATACTGCTGTGATTTATGTCAAAGAGTGTTCTGCCTATGTTTTCCTCTAGGACAGTGGTCCCCAACCTTTTTGGCACCAGGGACTGGTTTCGTGGTAGACAGTTTTTCCACAGACGGGGGTGGGGGGTGAGGGTATGGTTCAGATGGTAATGCGAGCGATGGGGAGGGGCAGATGAAGATTCAGTCTCTCGCCTGCCGTTCACCTCCTGCTTTGCGGCTCAACTGTTGGGGACCCCTGCTCTAAGAGTTTTATAGTATATGGTTTTACATTTAGGTCTTTAATCCATTTTGAGCTTATTTTTGTATATGGTGTTAGAGAATGTTGTAATTTCATTTTTTTACATGTAGCTGTCCAGTTTTCCCAGCACCACTTGTTGAAGAGACTGTCTTTTCTCCACTATATATTCTTGCCTCCTTCATTGTAGAGTAATTGATCATAAGTGTGTGGGTTTATTTCTAGGCTTTCTATCCTGTTCTGTTGATCTACATGTCTGTTTTTGTGACAGTACCATACTGTTTTGATCACTGTAGCTTTGTAGTATAGTCTGAAGTCAGGGAGCCTGATTCCTCCAGCTCCATTCTTCTTTCTCAAGATTGTTTTGGCTATTCAGGGTCTTTTGTTTCCATACAAGTTTTAAAATTTTTTGCTCTAGTTATGTGAAAAATGCCATTGGTAATTTGGTAGAGATTGCATTGAATCTGTAGATTGCCTAGGGTAGTGTGGTCATCGTAACAATACTGATTATTCCAATCCAAGAACACGATGTATCTTTTCATCTGTTTGTGTTGTCCTCAATTGCTTTCATCAGCCTCTTACAGTTTTCAGAGTATAGTTCTTTTGCCTCCTTAGGTAGGTTTATTCCTAGGTATTTTATTCTTTTTGATGCGATGGTAAGTGGGATTGTTTCTTTAATTTCTCTTTCTGATCTTTCATTGTTAGTGTATAGAAATGCAACAGATTTCTGTGTATTAATTTTGTATCCAACTTTACCGAATTCATTGATGAGCTCTAGTAGTTTTCTGGTGGCATCTTTAGGATTCTCTATGTATAGTATCATGTCATCTGCAAACAGTGACAGTTTTACTTCTTCTTTTCCAATTTGGATTCGTTTTATTTCCTTTTCTTCTCTGATTGCTGTGGCTAGGACTTCCAAAACTATGTTGAATAATGGTGGCAAGAGTGGACATCCTTGTCTTGTTCCTGATCTTAGAGGAAACGCTTTCACCTTTTCACAGTTGAGAATGATGTTAGCTGATGTTTGTCACATATGGCCTTTATTATGTTGAAGTATGTTTCCTCTGTGTCCACTTTATGAAGATTTTTTATCATAAATGGATGTTGAATTTTATCAAAAGCTTCTTTCTCCATCTACTGAGATGATCATATGGGTTTTATTCCTCAATTTGTTAATGTGGTGTATCAGATTGATTTATAGATATTGAAAAATCCTTGCATCCTGGGATAAATCCCACTTGATCAAGGTGTATGATCCTTTTAATGTATTGTTGGAGTTGGTTTGCTAGGATTTTGTTGAGGATTTTTGTGTCTATGTTCATCAGTGATATTAGTCTATAATCTTTTTTTGTGTGATATCTTTGTCTGGTTTTGGTATCAGGGTGATGGTGGCCACATAGAATGAGTTCAGAAGTGTTCCTTCCTCTGCAGTTTTTTGGAATAGTTTCAGAAGGATAGGTGTTAACTCTTCTCTAAATTTTTGGTAGAAATCACCTGTGAAGCCATTTGGTCCTGGACTTTTGCCTTTGGGGAGTTACAGAATTACTGATACAGTCTCAGTACTGGTAATTGGTCTGTTCATATTTTCCATTTCTTCCTGGATTCAGTCGTGGGAGATTGTACCTTTCTAAGAATTTGTCCATTTCTTCCAGGTTGTCCATTTTATTGGTATATAGTTGCTTGCAGTAGTCTCTTATGATTCTTTGCATTTCTGTGGTTTCGGTTGTAACTTCTTTTTCATTTCTGATTTGATTCATGTGGGCCCTCTCCCTTTTTTTCTTGATGAGTCTGACTAAAGGTTTATCAATTTTGTTTATCTTTTCAAAGAACCAGCTTTTAGTTTCATTGATCTTTGCTATTGTTTTTTTAGTCCCTATTTCATTTATTTTTGCTCTGATCTTTATGATTTCTTTCCTAAGAAACAAACTAAGTTTGGGCTCTGTTTGTTCTTCTTTCTCTAGTTGCTTTAGACTTAAGTTAGTTTGTTTATTTGAGATTTTTCTTATTTCCTGAGGTAAGCTTATATCACTATAAATTTCCCTCTCAGACCTGCTTTTGCTACATCCCATAGGTTTCAGTTTGTCGTCTTTTCATTTTCAGTTGTCTCTAGGTACGTTCTGACTTCCTCTTTCATTTCTTCAGTGATCCGTTGGTTGTTTAGTAGCATACTGTTTAGCCTCCATGTGTTTGTGTTTCTCTACAGTTTTTTTTATCCTGTTTCTAGCTTCATAGCATTGTGTTCAGAAAAGATGCTTGATATGATTTCAGTTTTCAAAAATTTACCGAGGCTTGCTTTGTGGCCCAGCATGTGATTCATCCTGGAGAATGTTCCATGCACACTTGACGAGACTATGTATTCTGCTGCTTTTGGATGGAATGCTCTGTAAATATCAGTTAAGTGCATCTGGTCCAATGTGTCATTTAAGGCCTGTGTTTCCGAATAGATTTTTTGTCTGGATGATCTGTCCATTGATGTAAGTGAGGTGTTAAAGTCCCCCACTATTATTGTGTTACTGTTGAATTCTCCTTTTATGTCTGTTAACGTTTGCCATATATATTGCGGTGCTCCTGTGTTGGGTTGTATTTGGCATGTTTTAATCAATTGTATGTATCTCATCTTTGGCCAGTGGGAACCTTTTTATATTTTCTCCTTTGTCCTTTTTGATAGGCTCCATCAATACTGGAGTATTTCCTTGCTTTGTGGCAAAGCAGGATGTTATTCTGTGTATTTCCTGCTCCAGACCTGGACTCAGCCACACATCCATGGAGCTGTATTCTTTTTCATGGGCAGCTGTATATAGAGACCTGCTTTGAGGCCTTTTTCAGTGGATAGAAGGAGGAAAAAGTGTTCAGTTTATACTGGTATTTCAAAGTTAAATGGACAAAATTAAAGTGAAAATATTTTTAGTTCTCTGATTTTTAAAAATATTTCTCTCTTCTTTCACTGAAAATCTTGATTACCAGCAACATCACAGGATTACATATTTGCAATATGTAGGATATATTCAAAATAAAAACACCAGTATTGATGCTAACAGTTAGATACTGAAGGAAGCTTAAGATTTCTTTTCAACTCTATTTGTGCTTAGACTTCATACCACTAAGTATATACAGTGAAAATACTGTGTTCTAAGGTTATTTGAAATAATTCATTTCTCTGTGCGGTTTTGCCACCAACTTGATGTATGGTTAGGTTCATTCATTTTAGTTTGTTTTCAGTTTTTAGGGACTGCTTTTTTTCTTTTAGATCTAATTTAATTGTTGTGTATATAAAACAAATGTCTCCTAAGTCAAAACTATATAATAGAGGCAAGGTATACTCAGAGAAGTCTGGCTGGAGATGCCTGTCTTCTTCCCCCTGTCTCCACCCTCCCCCTTATAGCTCACTCTTTTTTCTTTTAGTTTTTGTATTTTTCCTCCACAGGGTGTTTCTCCCCCAAATATAAATAAATTGGTATGCATGTATATTCATGTTCATATTTCTCTCCTCATTCATACCCAAAACCAGACATGTAAACTCTCTCTATACTGTATGTATACTGTAGTATTTGAGTTCTTTACTACACTATATGCTACAGTGTATATAGTATATGTGCATGTGTGTGTGTTTTAGTCAGGGTTCTCCAAAGAAACAGAATTAATAAAGCGTATCTACAGCTGACCTTTGAACAACACAGGGATTATGGGCACTGACCCTCCTAACAGTCGAAAATTTGAGTATAACTTATGGTTGGCCCTCTGTACCTGCGGTTCTTCCATATCTGCAGTTCTGCACCCTTGGATTCAATCAATCTTGGATCATGTAGTACTGTAGTATTTACTATTGGGCTGGGGGAACTATGTATAAGTGGATCCTAGCAGTTCAACCCATCTTTTGTTTTTTTTTTTTTTTTTAAATAAAAGTCTCTCCAGATTCGTTACTTTCAGGCAGTAACAGATTGTCACATTTAGCAGCTGTCATATATACACCAAAAATTCCAGAGAAAATAAAATTTGAAAAACTATAATAAATGGAAAGAGAACTTTTCCCAGTTACCTTATACCATTACATAGATTGTAAGAGTAGAAAACAGTAGAAAATTGTAATGTATTGACTAAAATTATTAGTCAAGTGAATGGACATCTCAATTTATCTAGATTATTTAAAATCCTTGCATCTGTGAAATTTGTAGGGAAATTTTTCACTATCAAGGCCCCCCACCATTTCACTGTGTTATTCAAAAAACTAAACTGATTTTTCTTTTGTAAAAAATTGGATTTTTGAATCCTGATACTAGCAGGTTTGCAGAAGTTTATTGGGTTGAAAAGAAAAATTATTTTTTATAACATAATGAGATATTTTTATAGACTATTCAAGAAATAAATATAAACATTTTACATTGTAAAAATTTGGTCTAAATGTTGTAATCTTGATCTAAACAATTCCTATTTACTTCAGAGGAAATCTTTTTTGTATTGGTTTCACATGTTAGTTATAAAAGTTTACACCCCTTCAAACGTAACCTTCTAAATGAAAAATATTCATTAATAGGAGTGAAGAGAGTTTTATGAATGAATGCTAAAAGAAGGTAGCTTCAAAGTTAGATAAAATGTAAAAAGGCCTTGGCTTTTATTCAAGTGTATTGTTAAATTTGCTAAATTCCAAGTAATTGATCAAAGTTTTATTGGTTCTTCATATAGTCTACAAGTGGCTAAATAAAAAAGGGGGGAATCAATAATTTACTCAATTGGCACTATTTACTTCTGAAACAAAGGAAACTTTTAATAATTCAGCAAGTGGCCCTGATAATCTGCCACATTGTACACAGTCATAATGTAGATCTTAGTTAAAAATGGACAGAAGTCCCACCAAAAGTGGTGGGTTTAGAATGATTTAAATTAGTTAAATGTCTTGAAGATACAGTATTGGAAGATGAATAAGTTCTAGAGATATGCTGTACATCATTGTGCTCATAGTTAACAATGATGTGTACTTAAAATTTTTTTCCAGAGGATAGATCTCATGTTGTGTTCTTTTTTTTTTCCTTTTTCTTTTTTTTTTTTTTGAGATTTATTTTATTAAAGGGTGATTTATTTTACTTAAGGGTGGCAGTGGGAATAGTCATAGATTTCTAATACAAAGCAAATACAAAAATCAAATTTTTTAAAAAGCCAATTTTTTCTGCTATTCCACTCAAATTTTAAATTGAGTTTTACATTGTTTCTTTTTTTTAATATTTGAATTTTATTTATTTTTTTATACAGCAGGTTCTTATTAGTCATCAATTTTATACACATCAGTGTATACATGTCAATCCCAATCGCCCAATTCATCACACCACCACCACCACCCCCCTGCCACTTTCCCCTCTTGGTGTCCATACGTTTGTTCTCTACATCTGTGTCTCAATTTCTGCCCTGCAAACCAGTTCACCTGTACCATTTTTCTAGGTTGCACATATATGCATTAATATACGATGTTTGTTTTTCTCTTTCTGACTTACTTCACTCTGTATGACAGTCTCTAGATCCATCCATGTCTCAACAAATGACCCAATTTCGTTCCTTTTTATGGCTGAGTAATATTCCATTGTATATATGTACCACATCTTCTTTATCCATTTGTCTTTCGATGGGCATTTAGGTTGCTTCCATGACCTGGCCATTGTAAATAGTGCTGCAATGAACATTGGGGTGCATGTGTCTTTTCGAATTATGGTTTTCTCTGCATATATGCCCAGTAGTGGGATTGCTGGATCATATGGTAGTTCTGTTTTTAGTTTCTTAAGGAACCTCCATACTATTCTCCATAGTGGCTGTACCAATTTACATTCCCACCAGTGGTGCAAGAGGGTTGGTACCCTTTTCTCCACACCCTCTCCAGCATTTGTTGTTTGTAGATTTTCTGATGATGCCCATTCTAACTGGTGTGAGGTGATACCTCATTGTATTATTGATTTGCATTTCTCTAATAATTAGTGATGTTGAGCAGCTTTAATGTGCTTCTTGGCCATCTGTATGTCTTCTTTGGAGAAATGTCTATTTAGGTCTTCTGCCCATTTTTGGATTGGGTTGTTTGTTTTTTTGTTATTGAGCTGCATGAGCTGTTTATATATTTTGGAGATTAATCCTTTGTCCGTTGATTCGTTTGCAAATATTTTCTCCCATTCTGAGGGTTGTGTTTTGGTCTTGTTTATGGTTTCCTTTGCTGTGCAAAAGCTTTGAAGTTTCATTAGGTCCTATTTGTTTATTTTTGTTTTCATTTCCATTACTCTAGGAGGTGGATCAAAAAAGATCTTGCTGTGATTTATGTCAAAGAGTGTTCTTCCTATGTTTTCCTCTAAGAGTTTTATGGTGTCCGGTCTTACATTTAGGTCTATAATACATTTTGAGTTTATTTTTGTGTATGGTGTTAGGTAGTGTCCTAATTTCATTCTTTTACATGTAGCTGTCCAGTTTTCCTGGCACCACATATTGAAGAGGCTGTCTTTTCTCCATTGTATATCCTTGCCTCCTTTGTTATAGATTAGGTGACCATAGGTGCATGGGTTTATCTCTGGACTTTCTATCTTGTTCCATTGATCTATATTTCTGTTTTTGTGCCAGTACCATATTGTCTTGATTATTGTAGCTTTGTAGTATAGTCTGAAGTCAGGGAGTCTGATTCCTCCAGCTCTGCTTTTTTCCCTCAAGACTGCTTTGGCTATTCGGGGTCTTTTGTGTCTCCATACAAATTTTAAGGTTTTTTGTTCTAGTTCTGTAAAAAAATGCCATTGGTAATTTGATAGGGATTGCATTGAATCTGTAGATTGCTTTCGGTAGTATAGTCATTTTCACAATATTGATTCTTCCAATCCAAGAACATGGTATATCTCTCCATCTGTTGGTATCATCTTTAATTTCTTTCATCAGTGTCTTACAGTTTTCTGCATACAGGTCTTTTGTCTCCCTAGGTAGGTTTACTCCTAGGTATTTTATTCTTTTTGTTGCAGTGGAAAATGGGAGTGTTTCCTTAATTTCTTGTTCAGATTTTTCATCATTAGTATATAGGAATGCAAGAGATTTCTGTGCATTAATTTTGTATCCTGCAACTTTACCAAATTCATTGATTAGCTCTAGTAGTTTTCTGGTGGCATCTTTAGGATTCTCTATGTGTAGTATCATGTCATTTGCAAACAGTGACAGTTTTACTTCTTCTTTTCCAATTTGTATTCCTTTTATTTCTTTTTCTTCTCTGATTGCCATGGCTAGAACTTCCAAAATTATGTTGAATATTAGTGGTGAGAGTGGGCAACCATGTCTTGTTCCTGATCTTAGTGGAAATGGTTTCAGTTTTTCCCCATTGAGAATGATGTTTGCTGTGGGTTTGTCATATATGGCCTTTATTATGTTGAGGTTAAGTTCCCTCTATGCCTACTTTCTGGAGGGTTTTTATCATAAATGGGTGTTGAATTTTGTCAAAAGCTTTTTCTGCATCTATTGAGATGATCATATTGTTTTTCTCCTTCAGTTTGTTACTATGGTTTATCACATTGATTGATTTGCATATAATGAAGAATCCTTGCATTCCTGGGATAAACCCCACCTGATCATGGTGTATGATGCTTTTAATGTGCTGCTGGATTCTGTTTGCTAGTAGTTTTGTTGACAATTTTTGCATCTATGTCCATTAGTGATATTGATCCCTATTTTTCTTTTTTTGTGACATTTGTGTCTGGTTTTGGTATCAGGGTGATGGTGGCCTCATAGAATGAGTTTGGGAACGTTCCTTCCTCTGCAATTTTTTGGAAGAGTTTGAGAAGGATGGGTGTTAGCTCTTCTCTAAATGTTTGATAGAATTCACCTGTGAAGCCATCTGGTCCTGGACTTTTGTTTGTTGGAAGATTTTTAATCACAGTTTCAATTTCATTACTTGTGGTTGGTCTGTTCATATTTTCTATTTCTTCCTGGTTCAGTCTTGGAAGGTTATACCTTTCTAAGAATTTGTCCATTTCTTCCAGGTTGTCCATTTTATTGGTATAGAGTTGCTTGTAGTAGTCTTTTAGGATGCTTTGTATTTCTGTGGTGTCTGTTGTAACTTCTCCTTTTTCATTTCTAATTTTATTGATTTGAGTCCTCTCCCTCTTTTTCTTGATGAGCCTGGCTAATGGTTTGTCAATTTTGTTTATCTTCTCAAAGAACCAGCTTTTAGTTTTATTGATCTTTGCTATTGTTTTCTTTGTTTCTATTTCATTTATTTCTGCTCTGATGTTTATGATTTTTTTCCTTCTGCTAACGTTGGGTTTTGTTTGTTCTTCTTTCTCTAATTCCTTTAGATGTAAGGTTAGATTGTTTATTTGAGGTTTTTCTTGTTTCTTGAGGTAGGCTTGTATAGCTATAAACGTCCCTCTTAGAACTGCTTTTGCTGCATCCCATAGGTTTTGGATCGTTGTGTTTTCATTGTCATTTGTCTCTAGGTATTTTTTGTTTTCCTCTTTGATTTCTTCAGTGATCTCTTGGTTATTTAGTAACGTATTGTTTAGCCTCCATGTGTTTGTGTTTTTTATGTTTTCTTCCCTGTAATTCATTTCTAATCTCATAGCGTTGTAGTCAGAAAAGATGCTTGATATGATTTCAATTTTCTTAAATTTACTGAGGCTTGATTTGTGACCCAAGATGTGATCTATCCTGGAGAATGTTCCGTGCGCACTTGAGAAGAAAGTGTAATCTGCTGTTTTTGGATGGAATGTCCTATAAATATCAATTAAATCTATCTCATCTATTGTGTCATTTAAAGCTTCTGTTTCCTTATTTATTTTCATTTTGGATGATCTGTCCATTGGTGTAAGTGAGGTGTTAAAGTCCCCCACTATTATTGTGTTACTGTTGATTTCCGCTTTTATAGCTGTTAGCAGTTGCCTTATGTATTGAGGTGCTCCTATGCTGGGTGCATAAATATTTATAATTGTTATATCTTCTTCTTGGTTTGATCCCTTGATCATTATGTAGTGTCCTTCCTTGTCTCTTGTAACATTCTTTATTTATAGTCTATTTTATCTGATATAAGTATTGCTACTCCAGCTTTCTTTTGATTTCCATTTGCATGGAATATCTTTTTCCATCCCCTCACTTTCAGTCTGTATGTGTCCCTAGGTCTGAAGTGTGGGCCTCTTGTTGACAGCATATATATGTATCTTGTTTTTTTTGTTTTTTTAAAATTTATTTATTTATGGCTGTGTTGAGTCTTCGTTTCTGTGTGAGGGCTTTCTCCAGTTGTGGCAAGCGGGGGCCACTCTTCATCGCGGTGCATGGGCCTCTCACTATCACGGCCTCACTTGTTGCGGAGCACAGGCTCCAGACACACAGGCTCAATAATTGTGGCTCATGTGCCCACTTGCTCCGCGGCATGTGGGATCTTCCCAGATCAGGGCTCGAACCCGTGTCCCCTGCATTGGCAGGGAGATTCTCAACCACTGCGCCACCAGGGAAGCCCCTGGATATTGTTTTTGTATCCATTCAGCAAGCCTGTGTCTTTTGGTTGGAGCATTTAATCCATTCATGTTTAAGGTAATTATCAATATGTATGTTCCTATGACCATTGTTTTAATTGTTTTGGGTTTGTTTTTGTAGATCCTTTTCTTCTCTTGTGCTTCCCACTTAGAGAAGTTCCTTTAGCATTTGTTGTAGAGCTGGTTTGGTGGTGCTGAATTCTCTTAGCTTTTGCTTGTCTGTAAAGCGTTTGATTTCTCCATCGAATCTGAATGAGATCCTTGCCAGGTAGAGTAATCTTGGTTGTAGGTTCTTCCCTTTCATCACTTTAAGTATATCATGCCACTCCCTTCTGGCTTGTAGAGCTTCTGTTGAGAAATCAGCTGTTAATCTTATGGGAGTTCCCTTGTATGTTATTTGTCGTTTTTCCCTTGCTGCTTTCAATACTTTTTCTTTGTCTTTAATTTTTGCCAATTTGATTATTATGTGTCTCGGCGTATTTCTCTTTGGATTTATTCTGTATGGAACTCGCTGTGCTTCCTGGACTTGGGTGGCTATTTCCTTTCCCATGTTAGGGAAGTTTTCGACTATAATCTCTTCAAATATTTTCTCAGGTCCTTTCTCTCTCTTCTCCTTCTAGGACCCCTATAATGCAAATATTGTTGCGTTTAATCTTGTCCCAGAGGTCTCTTAGGCTGTCTTCATTTCTTTACATTCTTTTTTCTTTATTCTGTTCAGCAGCAGTGAATTCCACCATTCTGTCTTCCAGGTCACTTATCCATTCTTCTGCCTCAGTTATTCTGCTATTGATTCCTTGTAGTGTAGTTTTCATTTCAGTTATTGTATTGTTCATCTCTGTTTGTTTGTTCTTTAATTCTTCTAGGTCTTTGTTAAACATTTCTTGCATCTTCTCGATCTTTGCCTCCATTCTTTTTCTGAGGTCCTGGATCATCTTCATTATCATTATTCTGAATTCTTTCCTGGAAGGTTGTCTGTCTCCACTTCATTTATTTGTTTTTCTGGGGTTTTATCTTGTTCCTTCATCTGGTACATAGCCCTCTGCCTTTTCATCTTGTCTATTTTTCTGTGAATGTGGTTTTTGTTCTACAGGCTGCAGGATTGTAGTTCCTCTTGCTTCTGCTGTCTGCCCTTCGGTGGATGAAGCTATCTAAGAGGCTTGTGGAAGTTTCCTGATGGGAGGGACTGGTGGTGGGTAGAGCTGGCTGTTGCTCTGGTGGGCAGAGCTCAGTAAAACTTTAATCCACTGGACTGCTGATGGGTGGGGCTGGGTTCCCTCCCTGTTGGTTGTTTGGCCTCAGGCGACCCAACACTGGAGCCTGCAGGCTCTTTGGTGGGGCTAATGGCAGACTCTGGGAGGGCTCACGCCAAGGAGTACTTCCCAGAACTTCTGCTGCCAGTGTCCTTGTCCTCACAGTGATCCACAGCCACCCACCTCTTCTGCAGGACACCCTCCAACACTAGCAGGTAGGTCTGGTTCAGTCTCCCCTGGGGTCACTGCTCTTTCCCTTGGGTCCTGATGCGCAGACTACTTTGTGTGTGCCTTCTAAGAGTGGAGTCTCTGTTTCCCCCAGTCCTGTCAGAGTCCTCCAGTCAAGTCCCACTAGCCTTCAAAGTGTGATTCTCTAGGAATTCCTCCTCCCGTTCCCAGACCCCCAGGTTTGGAAGCCTGACGTGGGGCTCAGAACCTTCACTCCAGTTGGTGGACTTCTGTGGTATAAGTGTTCTCCAGTTTGTGAGTCACCCACCAGCAGTTATGGGATTTGATTTTATTGTGATTGTGCCCCTCCTACCGTCTCGTTGTGGTTTCTTGTTTGTCTTTGGATGTGGGGTATCTTTTTTGGTGAGTTCCAGTGTCTTCCTTTCGATTATTGTTCAGCAGTTAGTTGTGATTCTGGTGTTCTCACAAGAGGGAGTGAGAACACGTCCTTCTACTCTGCCATCTTGGTTTAGGCTCCTCTCAACCCATGTTGTTGAAGGGTCAACTGTATAGAGGGATGAGGAGGAAAGGGAGGGGAGTTGGGGGTGGGGAGAGAGGGAGAGATTTATTTGGAGGAATTGCCTCATGCAATTATGGAGGCTGAGACCTCTCACTGTCCACCATGTACAAGCTGGAGACCCAGGAAAGCCAGTAGTGTAGTTCATTCTGAATCTGAAAACTTCCATGCCCTCCCCAGGCACACCATCCTCCCAGCCCTGTCATGTGCTCACCAACCTGGAAGCTGCCTGAACCCTGTAGTTTTGAAATCTTTATGGAGGCCTCATGATCAGTTATTTAACTGCATTTCTAACCCCTCCCCCCTTTTTAAATTGGAGTATAGTTGCTTTACAGTGTTGCATTAGTTTCTGCTCTACAGCAAAGTGAATCAGCCACACGTATACATATATCCCCTTTTCCTTGGATTTCCTTCCCATTTAGGTCACCACAAAGCATTGAGTAGAGTTCCCTGTGCTATACAGTCTGTTCTCATTAGTTATCTATTTTATACATAGTAGTGTATATATGTCAATCCCAATCTCCCAATCCATCCCACCGCCCCCATTTCCCCCCTTGGTATCCATACATTTATCCTCTATGTCTGTGTCTCTATTTCTGCTTTGCAAATAAGTTCATCTATACCATATTTCTAAATTTCACATATATGCGTTAATATACGATATTTGTTTTTCTCTTTCTGACTTCACTCTGTATGACAGTCTCTAGGTCCATCCACGTCTCTACAAATGACCCAGTTTCGTTTCTTTTTATGGCTGAGTGATATTCCATTATATATATGTACTACATCTTCTTTATCCATTCCTCTGTTGATGGACATTTAGGTTGCTTCCGTGTCCTGGCTATTGTAAATAGTGCTGCAATGAAAATTGGGGTGCATGTATCTTTTCAAATTATGGTTTTCTCTGGGTATATGCCCAGGAGTGGGATTGTTGGGTCATATGGTAGTTCTATTTTTAGTTTTTTAAGGAACTGCCGTACTGTTCTCCACAGTGGCTGCATCAATTTACATTCCCAGCAACAGTGTAAGAGGGTTCCCTTTTCTCCACACCCTCTCCAGCATTTATTGTTTGTAGATTTTTTGATGATGCCCATTCTGAGTGGTGTGAGATAATACCTCATTGTAGTTTTGATTTGCATTTCTCTAATACTTAGTGATGTTAATCACCTTTTCATGTGTTTGTTGGCCATCTGTATGTCTTCTTTGAAGATATGTCTGTTTAGGTCTTCCACCCATTTTCTGATTGGGTTTTTTTTTGTTATTGAGCTGCATGAGCTGTTTGTATATTTTGGAAGATTAATCCCTTGTTAATTGCTTCATTTGCAGTATTTTCTCCCATTCTGAGGGTTGTCTTTTCTTCTTGTTTATGGTCCTTTGCTATGCAAAAGCTTTTAAGTTTCTTTTTTTTAAAAATAAATTTATTTATTTTTGGCTGCATTGGGTCTTCATTGCTGCGCGTGGGCTTTCTCTAGTTGCGGCGAACAGGGGCTACTCTCTTCGTTGTGGTGTGCAGGCTTCTCACTGTGGTGGCTTCTCGTTGCAGCACACGGGGTCTAGGCATGCGGGCTTCAGTAGTTGTAGCATGCAGGCTCAGTAGTTGTGGCTCACGGGCTCTAGAGTGCAGGCTCAGTAATTGTGACTCACGGGCTTAGTTGCTTTGCGGCATGTGGGATCTTCCTGTACCAGGTCTCGAACCTGTGTCCCCTGCGTTGGTAGGCAGATTCTTAACCACTGAGCCACCAGGGAAGCCCTGCTTTGAAGTTCCATTAGGTCCCATTTGTTTATTTTTGTTTTTATTTTCATTACTCTAGCAGGTGGGTCAAAAAACATCTTGCTGCAATTTATCTCAAAGAGTGTTCTGCCTATGTTTTCCTCTAAGAGCATTATAGTGTGCGGCCTTACATTTAGGTCTTTAATCCATTTTGAGTTTACTTCTTTGTGTGATGTTAGGGAGTATTCTAATTTCATTCTTTCACATGTAGCTGTACACTAACAACGAAAGATCACAAAGAGAGATCAAGGAAACAGTCCCATTTACCGTTGCAACCAAAAGAGTAAAATAACTAGGAATAAACCTACCTAAAGAGGCAAGAGACCTGTACTTAGAAAACTATAAGATGCTGATGAAAGAAATCAAAGACAACACAAACAGATGGAGAGATATACCATGTTCTTGGATAGGAAGAATCAACATTGTGAAAATGGCTATACTACCTTTTCCCCTTTCTAGAGAATAGGGGATGGCCTGAAAATTTCAAGCATCTAATCATTCCTTGGCCTTTGTGGTAACCAGTTCCCATCCAGGAGTCCACCAAGAGATGCTTAGTAGAAGACTCATCAGATTGATTTCTAACATAGAGTCCATGTTCAACCTACACCAGAGAAGTTGGCAATGAACCAGCTGCTGGTAAAGATGAATTAAAAGGGGAAGCAGGATAGCAAATGTACATACCACTGTAGTTCTGCTTCATTTTATTTTTATTTATTTATTTTTAAAATATTTATTTATTTCTTTATTTTCTTTAATTTTTTGGCTGCGTCAGGTCTTAGTTGCGGCACTTGGGATCTTTTCGTTGCGGCGTGGGCTCTTCGTTGTGGCGTACAGGCTTCTCTCTAGTTGTCGTGCGCAGGGTTCAGAGCGCTCGGGCTCAGTAGTTGCGGTGTGCAGGCTCTCTAGTTGAGGCACGTGGGCTCAGTTAGTTGTGGCTCGCGGCATGTGGGATCTTAGTTCCCCAACCAGGGATCGAACCCACGTCCCCTGCATTGGAAGGTGGATTCTTTACCACTGGACCACCGGGGAAGTCCCTGCTTCATTTGAATTTTCTTTGCAAGTTCATCTAAATGTACATTTTCAAAAAGAAAACTATATTAAACGAGCAAAAAAAAAAAGGGAAAATATGAAGAGTGTCACTAATTCACCCTGTAACGGTGCAAATTCAGGCTCAGCACAGCTGGTGATTGGCACATGGCCCCCAGGGTGGCTAGTTCTATAGATTCATTCCTGGTGAATAATTGAACTCCCAATAAAGTGACTCTTCATTTTACATGATTTAGTTCTTTTGATTCCATTTGTAGCATTATGGAGGGATGTTACTCTGTATACAGAATGTGACCACTTCTTACCACCTTTGCTGAGAGGCATGACCATCTCTCACTGAGATTATTGTAGTGGCCTCTTAACAAGTCTACCCGCGTCTGTTCTTGCTTCCCTGTAGTCTGTTCAGCACAGCAGCCGGAGTGATCCTGTTAAGACCTAAGTTGGGTCGCATTGCTCTCTGGCTCACAGTCCTTTATGGCTCCCCATGTCACTTCAAGTAATAAGCCAAAGTCTTTACTGTGGCCAGCAAGGCCTTACGGTGCCCACTCTCTCCTTCCCTTACCCTTCTACTTCATCTCCTACAATTCCTCTCCCCAGTTAGTCTGTTCCAGCCCCAGTGGCCTTCTTGCTGCACCGTGAACACACCATGCTCAGTCTCACCTCAATGCCTGCGCACTTCCTCTTCCCCCAAGAAGTAGGTCTTCGTGCTGATGACACCTTCTTAGGGAGGCTTTCCCTGAACATGCTGTTTTAAATTGTACCCCCAACATGCCTTTTTCCTTATAGGGCAGTGTATCTCATAGTGGTTATCTTGTCACATAAGGATTTTATTAATTGGTTTATTGTCTCCCCCTCTGCCTTCTCACACACACTTGGCTGAAGCTCCAAGAAGGCAGGCAGGGATTTTTGTCTGTTTGGCTCACTGCTGAATCTGCAGATCCTAGACGGTGCGGCTGGCACACAGGAGCACTCTGTCTATATTTATTGAATGAATTTGAATGGATTGGACACATAAAGTGCTATGAGTGTGGGAGGTATTATTATCAAGCTGATGAGGGGATGGGATTCTCAGGCTGTCTTCTGGTTCCATATTGAAATTCAACATATTAAAACCCCTGGTTTTCATTTTTTCCTAGGAACTCTATGACATTTTATGCAGTCTCTCTCTGTGACAGGTGCTGAAACTTCTAGCTAATCTTTTTTCTTATCCTGTTTCACTTTTATCCTCTCCAAATAGGCTGGTACCACAGTAGTCTGGGGTCAGTCTTGTTTTTGTAAAATTACTGTGAGCGATTCTTTGTATTGAGAAAACCACCCATATGATTAGGTTCTTGATCCTTTTGAGACTCCTTCCCCTCCCTTTCAGCACCCTATGAAGGCCAAGGAGTTGGCTAGCTGGGGACCATTTGGCTCTGCCTCTCTCTTCGCTGCTTATGGGCTGGTGAGTTACAGCTTTCTTCAGCAGAGTCGAATAAATGCGGCCACGTCTCTTCTCTTTTAATAGATTTTAGTTCACACGGTTCTTCCAGTTATTAACTTAGAATATAATTTTTGCAATTCACTAAGGGTTTGCATTTCCATCTAGGGAAAACCTCCCTTGAAAGTACCTGGGATTCGCTGAACATGGAAAACCTCTTTTTGTGGCTTTATGATTTCCTGATTAGTGCTTTCTTCTAGAGTTTTTTTTTTTTTTTTTAATTTAAATCAGGAAGTAAAAGTTACCAACTTAACGAAAAAACATTAAACCATTGATGTTGCTTTTCCACAATTAGCAGTAATTGTACCTAGAAAAAGCAAAAGAGTCTCAAAAGTCTTGTAGCTCAATTTGCTTTTGCAAAAATATAAAAGTACTCCCAACAGTTTCTAATTTTGATTATTATTTTTTCTTACAGTTGCTATTCTGTGTTGTAATTGCCTGCTTTAAAAAAACTTGATATTATTATGAGACCTTTAGAAATAGGACTTGCTAATGAATGCAGAGATAGTATGGAATAGGATGGGGAAACATATTGGACAGAAAATTTTTATTTTCTTGCCTTTTTTTGGAATTTATATAGATTCTTCCAGACAGTAAAATAAACTATAAACCTAAGTAGAGCAGACTTACATAGCTATAAGAAATGCTTTGGGTTATTTTAATGAGAATCTACGTTCATGGGTGGCCTGTGTTAATAGGTGTATTTATTGTGTTTTGTTAGTGATTATTTGTATAGCAAAACATAATTAAATATGAAAAACTTACATTTTTCTCTACCAGATCTTGTGCCAGTTCTTAAGTGAATTATGTTCATGTAGTAAAATTTAAATTAATCTGTATCAAGGATAGGGGTGGAAATAGCATTCTGTTTATTGTAGGTATTGGGTAAAATCCAGAAATACTACTTAATCAGAATATTGTAAGCAGAAATCACTTTTTTGTTTCAATTCTCATTAGTAATGTTTCTTAAATTTTTAGGCTACTTTTCTCAGCAATGACAGTTTATACAATTTAGTTTTAATTTTTTAATTTTTATTTGAAATCCTAGACTGTCTTAGATAATCATTTAGAACATGAATTGTTACAGAGGCATCAGAGATGTGACTGAATCTATACTGATCCCAGTATATCTTGAACATGTTTTGCCTTAAGATTTATCTGTGCCATCAATTTGTTTCTCGTGATTTACCTCATTTCAGAGCAGAATGTTGAAACCAAAATGGGGTATACATTTAATATCAAATAACTTTTTCCTTGCCAACCACATCTCAGCCCCTGGACTGAACATGGTGATTGAGGTTTTATTCAGTTACGTGAGCATTTGTGGAGCAGTGGGAGGTGGAAGCATGGCACCTGAGGCTAAGTCATTCCATTTTGTGTGGCCATTTCTTCCTTATTTTGAATTAAGAAACAGATGTGGGAAGGAGAAAAAAGATCCCAGTTCATCATCATAGTTATTTCTGGTACCTCAAGGCTCACAACCAAGAACTTATTTGTTCTTGGCCGAGCTGTCTCTTTACTCTTAGGTTGACTGAGGACAGCTTTGGGGCTGCCTCCTGAACCTTACTTGATCAGTACCCCCAGCCCCACTTCCAGCGTTTTGGAGCCCGCCTTTCTCCCTTTTCTGGGAAAGGTGAGAAAGCACGTTAGAGATGGCCGTGCCATTTGATGATTCGTTTTCTTTTTGCATGTGTCCTTTAAAATTAACATTGCAAATTTAGAGGCCCTTTGGGATGCAGGTGATAGAGGACAAGTTGTTATTGTTTACAGGCTGAGAGATTAGGCTTACATGGAGTTATGATGTGTCTCAGAAAGTCATAATTCCATGGTTTAGGAGCGATAATCTGCTTGGGAATGTGGGTGGGGAGGGGGAGGCTCCAAGTGTTAAGACTATGTTTGTGGAGCCAAGTACATTGTTTTTCTTAGACAAGGATGCTTATTTGGGGTGGCATGGGATGGAGGGCTGATGGAGATTATTGGGGACAGCTGCCATTCTTAATGCAGGCGTTGCTCTAGAACATCCTGTATAAACTGCATATTACCGTTTCTAAACTATAGAACACCTCATTAAGTTTTTAAATTTAAAATATTTTAGATAGTGCATGATTTATCCCATACGTTTTCTTTCTTACTATGTGCCTTGATTTTTAAGGATCTTATTCTTTAAATTAATTTTGTTACTGAACTTGAGGGCTTTCTCTCTCCTTGTTAGAAATGAGAGTAAAAGTATTTGATGGTCTGAGATGGAATTGATGCAGTTATTTTACAACTTCGAGTAAATTTAAAGTAAAATTTAAAAACCTAATCCTTCTTTGCTTGCACTGAAATATTATGACCGTAGAGATGAGAAGTGTTGCCCCTGAAACTTGGTCTGAGTTCTCTTGTTAATATAAGAGAAATTTCTGCAAATTCAATTTGGAATCAACACGTGGGCACTTTTAAGATTTCTTTTTCATGGTCTTAAATACAGAAAATCATAATCTATTTTAAGCTTCTGATAAATGATGGAGCACTTGTTTACATGTGTAAAATGACTCTAAGTAGTGTGTTGAAGTTCATGTTAATGTTTGCTATTTAATGACACCTAATGATATTCAATGAAGGGTTATGCTAAACCAAAGAGAAAATGTGTTACCCAGGCAACTGCCTCAGGCAGACTAGAGATTCAGACATATGGCTCTGTAGTACACATTATTTCAGCATCTTTAAGCATAAAGAACCACACATGTAATTGACTGTGAAAAATTACTGCTCAGTTACTGTATTGTATGGTCATAATAGAAGTAAATGAATACGTCATTGTTATTGGAACAAGTCTGTTGGGAACCACTTGTAGACTCTACTATTTAAGAAGCAAAAATACAATAAAAAGAAAATAGCTGGTTTAATTAACATGTAAAATTGGGTTAATTTGAATTCAGCTGGCACAGCAGATATTAATGTTGGCTTTTTTTGTGTGCGTGTGATATTCTGGCTCAAGCCTATGTACTTCTATTTCTTCTTGCCCACACCATGAATAATTTTATTTAAAAAAATATGATAAAGGCTATTTCAGTCATTGAATTTTTGCTTTGCTAAGGGCTTATGTTCTGATCACATCAAAAAAGGTTTTTGTGTGTATCCATAATGTAAGTTTTATAAGTGAAAGAAAATGTTAAAATATTTGAGTAACTGATAATGTTTTTTCAAAGGGCAATCAGTAAAACTTGATTTCATGTATTTTTAAAAAATTTAGTTTACTACTTTTTAGTCAGAGTGCCTAGCTGGACAGTTACTGCATTGGCAGATGCAAGACAGTAGCACATTTGCTTTTGTCACTTTTTGTGTGTCTGTGCTTATTTAGATGCTCCTTACTTGTTTCCGAATATCATTTTAATCATCGTCACCTTGCTTCAGAGTTCCAGAAAAACGCATTGAGAAAGGCATTGTGTTCCGATTACAAAATGATTTAACTCAATCAATTTTTGGTGTTTTAAAATGTTATTTGGGCAAAGAACACCCATAGATAGTATGGGCATGCGAAGATTGTTCCTTGAGCTGTCTACTGTGCCTTAGGTACTCACATAGTCTCTGGAGTGCAGGGCGCTTTTGTGTTTTTCAGCTCTAAACTAATCAAACTGGAGACTGAAGTCAGATATGCAAAGGGTTTAGCAGCATGTACTCTACTGGAAGCATTTAAAGTATGTAACTGGTTTCCAGTGGCAATCTAACAGCTAACCTGCTACTTTATGCAGTGATAGGCCAGTGTACAGTGGTCCTTAAAAAATGCTAGGTAACAAATTTACTTGCCTGCTGGCTTTTCAGTTACTGATTTATCGGGCTTATCTGCAGTTTATCTCCCCGTTATCCTTCTTCATTTGCCATTTTATTTATTTTCATTTTTATTTATTTATTTGTTTTTGGCTGCTCCGTGCAGCATGTGGGATGTTAGTTCCCCGACCAGGGATCAAACCCATGCCCCCTGGCACTGGAAGCATGGAGTCTTAACCACGGGACTACCAGGGAAGTCCCTTTTTTAAAAATTTATTTTTTTTTTATTTTTTGGCATTTGCCATTTTAATAATGTTGAAAGCCTTCTCATCCAGCCTTGAAAGAATAAGGGAAGATCTAGGAAACCTAGATTTAAAAAAAAAAAAAAAATCTACTTTGCTTACCCAAGTGGATTTTCCAGTATGGTTTATAACTACTTTTCCCTTTTTTCACCACTGGTCTTTCTCCTTTTCAACTTTTCCCCCCATTAAAGGCAATCCCCAATTTAAAATGAGTTGCTCATAGTGTTTTTAGTAACTTTGTACGCATTTTATTTTTATAGTTATTATAAAATATTGGCTATATTCCTTGTGTTGTATAGTATATCTGTGTAGCTTAATTTTTACATGATAATTTGTACCTCTTAATCCCCTACCCCTATATTGCCTCTCACCCCTTCCTTCTCCCCAGTGGTAACCACTGGTTTGTTGTCTATATCTGTTGAGTCTACTTCTTTTTTGTTATATTCACTAGTTTGTTGTATTTTTTATATTCCGCATATAAGTGGTATCATACAGTATTTGTCTTTATTTGTCTGATTTATTTCACTTAACATAATACCCTCCAAGTCCATCCATGTTGCTGCAAATGGCAAAATTTCATTCTTTTTTATGGCCGAGTAGTATTTCACTGTGTATGTATATTTGTGTGTGTGTGTGTGTGTGTGTGTGTGTGTGTGTGTATCTCACCTCTTCTTTATCCATTCATCTGTTGATGGACACTTAGGTTGCTTCCATATCTTGGCAATTGTAAATAATGCTGCTATGAACATTGGGATGCATGTAACTTTTTGAATTAGTGTTTTCTTTTTCTTCAGATATATACCCAGGAGTGGAATTGCTGGGCCACATGGTAGTTCTATTTTTAGTTTTTTGAGAAACCTCCGTACTGTTTTCCACAGTGGCTGCACCAATTTACATTCCTACCAACAGAGTACACTTTTCTATTAACAAAAACCCAAGTCTTTGGATAGATCTCAAAATGCTGTTTACCCCATGGTGTAATAAAGAGTATCTGTGGTACATATTACTGAACTCAATATTGGTAATTATTCAGAATAGGAACAATGTAATATGATAAGACAGCTTTTTTTAGTTTTTTTTTTTTAATAATGATAGATTTAAGAAATAACAGGGTAGAGTCCTATGGAGATAGAGAATATGATTTGTCTCTAGTTTTAAAAAGCCTGTGGTGGTTCCTTTCCTTGATGCAGCCTCACTCTTGTGGGGATTGTTCATGATTAAAGCTTTTTTATAACTCAAGGTTAAAAGATGGGAGGTTGGGGGAGGTGGCTGGACACAGGGACAGATTCTCCTGAAGTTATTGGGCGGTATTATTTAGCAGGGAAGGAAAGAAGCGATGGGGTGTAGAGCATGTGTAGGTGAAAGACACTTTTCAGTGTGTAATTGAATGAACTGTTGGCAAAAGTGAAGTAGAGCGGGGATGGATCGTACTTGCTCGACATGTTTGATCCCGCTGATAAGGAAGAAAGTGTTAGAGGTAGAAGAACACCCTGTATAAACCCCAGCAGTTGGCACAGTCTGCCTTGGGCAGCTCGAGTACTGTTTGCAATGAACTGCAAAGCAGTGGCCAGGCAGGTAGATCTGGAAGCATGGGCATATCACTCAACGAGTTAAGCTCGTAATTACGAGAGCCTATATATTTACCTTCTTTTGGCAATATGCGGGCAGTGATGTATGCAGAGGTGGTATTTATAAGCTAAATTCATGATAACAATACCGTAAAATTGCTAATAAAATCTTTAATAGGTTTTTAAAGCCAGGCAGTAGCCTGCTTGTCTGAACAACATTCAATCTGTCGGATTTCATTGGAGCCAATGAATTTAAATAGCCCCTTGGCGAACGCTGCAGTGAGATTTGAACCTGAATGCATGGTAGGGCTGAGGAGCCCAGCTGGCCTCAGAACAGATGCACTCCCGGGAATGCCAAGCCGGTGCCGGAGCCAGGGTGGACACGGATCCTCCCTCTGACTGAAGATGGAAGAAAATGGGATTGTAGCGTGAAAAGCACTGGAGAGAGCACCTGTAAGACATCAGGAAACGGGGTCTGTTCCAACTTGCCCAGCAAGATCATGCTGCCAGTTAGGCAAGGGAAAACTACAGCTCGAGCCTCTTTCTACCTTATAACTGATGGTTTTTAGAGTATAAAATGAGGTAATAACTCATTGTCTCTTTCTAGAGTGTGTTAAGAACAGTTGCGTTAAATTTACATAATTAGGGCCGTTGAGGCTTAGTTTGTTTGCTCACTGACCATCAACTGGAATATTAAGTAAAATCTTTATTTATGACCTCTTTCATCATCTGCCTAAGTAGCGGTTTTTGTAACCTCAGTAACTTCGGGGCCTCAGAGTCTGTGCTTCCCTGGCGGCTGCAGGCCACCGGGCATCCCCAGGGCACACCTGACTTGCTCCTGGGCTTTAAAAGCTGTGTGCTTTGACTTCTAGGACAAGCCCCCCAGCTCTGTCTAGAGAGCGTATCCTGGATTTGATCACTTCTGTTTTTCTCTCTCCTGCTATGACCCCGGTCCCGCCCACTGCAGCCGCTTCTAACTGGACTCGTGCTGCAGGGTGTCCTGAGTGTTCTTTCCAGGAGCTCACATCACCCCCCTGCATAAAACCCTCCAACACGGCTGTTTCCCATGTGTGCTTGGAATGAAATCCACACAGCCTGTATGCCCTGCGCCCTCCTTCATCCCCATCTCTCTCCCTGCCCCCCACCCCTCTACTCTCCAGCCACTCAGGTGCCTCCCTGTGCCATGGAACTTGGCAAGGTTGGCTGGTCGTAGGTCCAGCCCTCACACTGAGGTTTCTTCCACCAGAATACCCTTGCTCCAGATCTTCCCGTGCTTCCTCCTTTTCATCATTCAGATCTTAATGCCACCCCCCAAGAGGCATTTCCTCACCACCTATCCCCATCATTCTCTAGCTTGGCTGGGTGGGAAGTTAAAAAAAAAAAAAACAACAACAAAAAAACGGATGGTTGCTCTGATCCCTCCTTATACCCATTAAATAAGCTCGCTGGGGCTAAGAAGCACTATCTTAATGTATTCCTCAGTTTTGCCCTCTACACAGCAGTTATCTGATCTAGAACCATCTCATCTTTATGTAGGTATGTTTGAGCTCATTGCCTGCCTTCTCCACTGGAATGGAACTCCTTGAGGACATGGATTCTGTCAATCTTATTCATTTTCATAGTACCCTTAGTGCCTAGGGCATTGCCTGGCATATGATAAGTGCGGGGTGTGTATATGTTTGGGGGCATGAACAATGTATATTTCCAGGGCATTTGGGAGGGAGATAAAAGAACTGGAAAACCCCCAAAGCTATTAAAGATGTTAAAGTCATGGAGGCCAAAACTCTTTTGATAAACTGGCCATCACAGGAGAGCCCAGTTCTGTTTTTGTTTTTTTTTTGGTTTTTTCTCTTGACATTCACAGATTCTTGAACCTGGGTGGTCTGGTGGTTGGAACCCAGTTTTTGGCGTTAGATTTTACTTTTATCTCTGCCATTAATCCTGGACAGTTGTTTGGCTTCTGTTGTAGCACACGGAAGAAGGTAATAAGGAGAAGTTATTTTTGTGAAGCACTCTTGTGGTTAGGAACCTTAAGTAAAAGTGGAAATTGGATTTTGATATGGTGCATTGTCTATTACCAAACTTCCTAAAGTCTAAACAGATCAGCTCTTTACGTGCAGTTGCTTAAACTTTCATAGCCACAGAGTTGGCCTGGAGATAGGAGCCAGGCGGGAGATGAGAGGGACCACACATGATACAAGCCATTGCTGAGCAAGAGTAAGCAACAGCAGGGAGGAAGAGAACTGGAGCTTATCCACCTTGGATGGCCAGAGTTAGTGTGACTCTTTCAATTGTTTGCTTCTTTTTTCAGCTCTCCCCACCCCCACCCATTTTATTCAGTCCTTCTGCCACTACCCAAATTTAGGTCCTTGCTGTTCTGTTTCATAGAAATTTTTATTCTCTTTCTTACTACACAGATATTTCAATATGTATGTTATTGAAAAGATTAGAAAATATGGACAAGCAAAAATAAAAAACCTTAAATTTCTAATATTTTAACTACCTGGAGGTACACCCATGACTAACACTTTGGTGTTCATCCTTCAGACTCTTTTTGTGTGTGTATAAGATACCATTTTTGTCCATTTTTAACAGAATGGGCTTGTTTTCTACATACATTTGTGTAACTGATTTTGTACTTAATAACATGCATTTGTTTATTGCAGTTTGTAGTGGTTGGATAGTTCTCAGTGTATGAATGGTCCTTTATTTAATCAGTCATGAATTGTTGCATATTGAGGTTGTTTTCACTTTTTTCACTGTTATCAACAATGCTGCTTGAGCATTCCTGTAGATAAAAGTTTGTGCACATTCACTGATTATGTTTTAAGGTAAATTCCTGGAAGTGGGATTGTGGTGTCAAGGAGTGTGGGCATTATCAAGACTCTTGGTGTATTGTTGGATTGTCCTCTGGAGAGTGTAGTGCCATAAACTTCTATCCCCTTGTCGTAAGGAGCCTTTCTTTCTCCTTCAGATCTTCATGATTCTTCCCTGGATTCAACCAACAATCTCCCCAGCTCCAGGCTCTTCTCCCTCCAGTTCATTTAACTCTCCTCTGCCAGATTTAAGGGTCTGAAGCACAAATTCATCATGTCACTAAAAGTTCCAGATTTTATGTGCCATTATGAACTCCATACCTTCCTTTGTGCTTGCCCTCCCTCCAGCACACTTGCACTTCTTGTGGCTCTTCATCTCCAGCCTTCCTTCCTTGGTTCCTGGCTCACCGTCTACCCCCCCAGACCTCCAGTTGTTTGGGGCAGAAATTGTACCTTTTTTTTTTTTTTTTTTTAAATCATTATTTATTTATTTATTTTTATTTTTGACTGTGTTGAGTTTTCGTTTTTGTTTTCTGTGAGAGGGCTTTCTCCAGTTGTGGCAAGCGGGGGCCACTCTTCATCGCGGTGCGCGGGCCTCTCACTATCGTGGCCTCCCTTGTTGCAGAGCACAGGCTCCAGACGCGCAGGCTCAGTAGTTGTGGCTCACGGGCCCAGTTGCTCCGCGGCATGCGGGATCTTCCCAGACCAGGGCTCGAACCCGTGTCCCCTGCATCGGCAGGCAGATTCTCAACCACTGCGCCATCAGGGAAGCCCCAGAAATTGCACTTTTCATCTATGTGTTCCCGGCACTGGCCTGTGCTCAGCACATAGAGCAGGCGCTGAATTGGAGTCTATGGCCTTTCCTTTCCCCACCTGCCGCCTCTACGTGATCATCTCCCCTCTTTTACAAGACTGATGTTACATGACCACATGGTCACATCTTCCCTCTGATATCATGTGTTCCTAATTTCACAGACTTTCTCCATCTCCTCCTTTTTCTCAATATAACAATAATCTTTCCCTCCTCTGAATTTGTGGAGTAATTTATCTCCAGTTCTCTTATATTACCTACCATTTTTTCTATAATATCATAATTTTCCATCTATATTCTCTACTATAAGTCTTTCCAGGCCGAGAGCTCTTTCTTGCAAAGTTGAGAAGGGCGGGGAAGGAAGCCTACAGTTATGCTACTGTAAAGAAGCACTGACATCATTTTGGTATGTATCCTTCTAGTATCTTCCTCTGTCTATAGTAGACATGTAATCTTACATCATCCTAAGCATAATGTCCAGAGGCACTCCACTTTTAATCCTTTCCTCCTTGGCTCAGTATGTGATTGCAGTATGTGGTGCTTTAGCTGTTTTACCGAGACTTTAAAGGACTTGTAACGTAGCTGCTGTTATAATTGCCTTTCAGAAGAACAGTAGCTCTGGTGGTTTGGAGAACAAAAATTACTTGCTTAAAAAAATCTCTGCTCGTGTCAGAACCATGAAATAGAGTAGTTGGAAACCTACTCTCCCCTAATCTTTTTTTTTTTCCCACTGGTTTGTGCACTTTCTCATAGATGTACTTTTTTTTTTTAACATCTTTATTGGAGTATAATTGCTTTACAATGGTGTGTTAGTTTCTGTTTTATAACAAAGTGAATCAGCTATACATATACATATATCCCCATATCTCCTCCCTCTTGCGTCTCCCTCCCACCCTCCCTATCCCACCCCTCTAGGTGGTCACAGAGCACCGAGCTGATCTCCCTGTGCTATGCGGCTGCTTCCCACTAGCTGTCTATTTTACATTTGGTAGTGTATATATGTCCATGCCACTCTCTCACTTCGTCCCAGCTTACCCTTCCCCCTCCCCATGTCCTCAAGTCCATTCTCTGTGTCTGCGTCTTTATTCCTGTCCTGCCCCTAGGTTCTTCAGAGTCATTTTTTTTTTTTTTTTAGATTCCATATATATGCGTTAGCACACGGTATTTCTTCTTCTGTTTCTGACTTACTTCACTCTGTATGACAGACTCTAGGTCCATCCACCTCACTACAGATAACTCAGTTTCATTTCTTTTTATGGCTGAGTAATATTCCATTGTATATATGTGCCACATCTTCTTTATCCATTCATCTGTCGATGGACACTTAGGTTGCTTCCATGTCCTGGCTATTGTAAATAGTGCTGCAATGAACATTGTGGTACCTGACTCTTTTTGAATTATGGTTTTCTCAGGGTATATGCCCAGTAGTGGGATTGCTGGGTCATATGGTAGTTCTATTTTTAGTTTTTTAAGGAACCTCCATACTGTTCTCCATAGTGGCAGTATCAATTTACATTCCCACCAACAGTGCAAGAGGGTTCCCTTTTCTCCACACCCTCTCCAGCATTTATTGTTTGTAGATTTTTTGATGATGGCCATTCTGGCTGGTGTGAGAGGATACCTCATTGTAGTTTTTCTTTGCATTTCTCCAATGATTAGTGATGTTGAGCATCCTTTCATGTGTTTGTTGGCAATCTGTATGTCTTCTTTGGAGAAATGTCTATTTAGGTCTTCTGCCCATTTTTGGATTGGGTTGTTTGTTTTTTTGATATTGAGCTGCATGAGCTGCTTGTAAATTTTGGAGTTTAATCCTTTGTCAGATGCTTCGTTTGCAAATATTTTCTCCCACTCAGGGTTGTATTTTTGTCTTGTTTATGGTTTCCTTTGCTGTGCAAAAGCTTTTAAGTTTCATTAGGTCCCATTTGTTTATTTGTGTTTTTATTTCCATTCCTCTAGGAGGTGGGTCAAAAAGGATCTTGCTGTGATTTACATCATAGAGTGTTCTGCCTATGTTTTCCTCTAAGAGTTTGATAGTGTCTGGCCTTACATTTAGGTCTTTAATCCATTTTGAGTTTATTTTTGTGTATGGTGTTAGGGAGTGTTCTAATTTCATTCTTTTACATGTAGCTGTCCAGTTTTCCCAGCACCACTTATTGAAGAGGCTGTCTTTTCTCCATTGTATATTCTTGCCTCCTTTATCAAAAATAAAGTGACCGTATGTGCATGGGTTTATCTCTGGGCTTTCTATCCTGTTCCATTGATCTATATTTCTGTTTTTGTGCCAGTATGTCCCCTAATCTCGAGTGGTGTAGGCCTGTGAAAATGTGACTTCTGTGTTTGCTTCCATGTCAGCTGACCTGTATGGCACTATTAGTTGCTGCAGGTGAGCATTAGTGTCATATCGTGACTGTTCCTCTTAGATGCTAGTTGCAGAGCTCATCAGAGTTGTGTGATTTATTTTAGAGGACATCTAACATTGTCAAAGAGGTTTGGGAAGTTGAGGGCGGAAAAGGAACTAAGTGAGCTCCCCAGCCAGGTCTGAACTTGATTAAGCTTGTATCCTTTGTTGTCACTTACGCTAATACCCATTAAATCTGTAAAGCAAGACTGGAATACTGTTTACACAAGAAAATATATATACATATATAAATGTTTTTAGATATCACGCTGTAAATGAATATAGTACTATATAATTATTCTGATAGCCTTTTAGTCAGATAACCTTGAAAATCCATAATGATCTTGATGAACAGTAAAACATTATGATTTTATAGTTTACCTATATACCTCCTACATAGATGTATAATACTTGTATCTAACAGGATTACCAAATTACGTACTTTTTTGGTATCTGTAACATGCCTAAAATACCAGAGCATTCATTGGCCAGTTATGGTTATGAAACCACACTGACATTGCCAGAGGAGGATTTGTTCACCCATATAGATGGGCTTCAGGTTTCTCATACCATTTTGAGAGAGATGAGATTCTCTCTTTCTGGTATTTAAGCCTTTCTTAATTCAGATCATTAAATTTAAGAAATGTCCTGTTTCTACATAACACTGTGCGATTCGTCTTAACTCACCCACCGTCTGTGCAGAGATAATATATCGAATGTGATTGTTTTTTTGCCTCGACAAACTGCCAGCAAGTTCAGCCGATCAGTGTGTGACTGTATGGTTGTTGGTGCTGCCCTGAGGAGGTCCTGGGGTGTGAGGAGTGGTGGCGAGAAGAAAGCAGACAGTCAGAAACACATTTCTCCTCTGTGCTGCTGCTTCAGTGGTCTGGAGCTGGGCGAGCATGCATCCCTAAGTGAAATGCTTCTGGGCAGTTTCATTCACAGCTTTAAGTAGCCTTTGTTTAAAAACTCCTAGTTCTGTGTTTCCAATCTTGGCCTATGTATTAATATTAGTTTGCTAGGGCTGTCATAACAAAGCACCACAAACTAGGTGGCTCAAAGAAAAAAAAAAAAGAAAAGAATTTTATTGTCTCACAGTTCCAGAGGCTGAGACCAAGGTGTTAGCAAGGTTGCTTCCTTCTGAGGGCCTGTTCCATGCTTCTCCCCTAGCTTCATTCGGGTGGTTTGCTGGCAATCTTTGGCATTCCTGGGTTTGTAGAAGCATCACCCTGATCTCTGCCTTCATCTTCATGTGGCACTCTCCCCGTGTGCATGTCTGGGTCCAGATTTCCCCTTTTTATAAGGACTCTAGTCATTTTGGATTGGGTGCCAACCCTACTCCAGTAGGACCTCATCTTAACCGATTACATTTGCAACGATTGCATTCTGAGGTTAGGACTTCAACGTGAATTTTGGGGGGACATAGTTCAACCCATATTCACCCTTCTCCTGAGGTCCACACTAGTCCTTTTGGTTTCCTGCTGGATACCATACTTCACTGTTCCACGGGTATCTCCAATTTAACACAGTTAGAATTGGTCTTACTCTCTCACAATTCCCTCCTTTTCCTTTTTTATTCTTTATCTTTGGTGGTGGTATCATCATCCCACTCAGTTACCTAAGTTAGAAGTCTTGGAGTAACTCTTTTGTGGCTCTCAGCCTCTGACCTCCAATTGCTACCACGTTTTGTCATTCCTGCCTCAGTTGTATTTCTCCACTTTTCCCCTTTCTCCAATCTTAGTGCTTCAGCTCTGGTTTAGACCCCTGCTGTCTCTAGCTGTCAGGCTGTCTCCCCACATCTCGTCTTTCCTCTGTTAAATTCATCTTCCACAGCAGTTCCTTTTCTAAAATAAAGATATGAACCTGCTATTTATTAACCCTAAAAACCTCCAGTGACTTCTCACTGCCTGCAAAAATAAAAAGGTCAGGATTCTGTAACTGTCCTTTAAAGGCCTTTACAGGTGGCTGGCATGATAGCTCAACCACTCTTTTACTCGGCAGGACCGTTAGATGCAGGGTCAGTAACACCTTTGTCCTTCTCTAAATACAGCACACCCCTCTGTACTTAGTTCTTTCCTCGGTGTAGATCGTCCTCCCCCTACCCTTCTCTCTTCTCTCCATCCTCCCATACCGATTGGAATTCTGTCTCAGTCAAATGGGAACCAGGACACTTGGTTTTCAGGCCAAAATGCCAGAAGCCAATTGTTTCACCGTGCACAAGCCCTAACTTCTAATAGTTTTCTCAAAAGTAAAATGAGGAGGTGGAAGGAGATGATCTCTAAGATCTTTTCAGCTTTAAAATTTTTTCTTTGAATGCCACAGCTTCATGGAGCATTCCTTAATTTCCTTAAATTTATTCCTTAATTTATTATTTATTTATTTATTCCTTAAGGCAGAATAAATCACTTCTCCTCTCTGCCCCTTGATGCTTTATTTCTTCTTTTACTTTTGATACTCAGCTCGCGTTCTGGCGGGGTTATATGCACATGACTACCTCTCCTTCCCCCAGCAGGCTGTCAGCTCTTTGAGGCCAGCCGGGAACCTTCCACTCAAATGTGTTTCCCTTGCCATCCCCACCTGCCCCTGGTCCTGCTCACACACACAAGATTCTCAGTGAGACAGACTCTGTAGTCGAGGAGAAAATGTTCTGGGCAAGTGTTCTTCTGTAATACGTGCTGTTCCTGAATGTTCCCCTGCGTTCGGAAGGATGTGTTTTTGGATGGTGAATGACATAGAGACAGTGTAATGAACACACCAGAGTTTTCCTTTCTTTGTGGCATTATTATAATCAGGTGACATTCTGGGAAATAGCTAAGTTAACGTTGTAGCACTTACTTTGTATAAAAATGTGTTCTCTCTATAAGATTTTAGAGGTAATTAAGTGTTCTGTGAAACATGGGAAAGCACGTCTGTTTTCTTTCTCCTTCTGTATCCTCGAGACTTGGACTATCCCAATGTATCATTGAAATATTTGTACATTTAAAATACAAAATAGGGGAAAAAACTTAGTTCTAAGACAGCCTTTGTGGATTTATTTACTCCTTGGAAGTCAAAGCATCTGTGGCCTGTTCTGTTCCTCCTAATGGATAGACGTGATCGTATCATGACCTTGCTCAGAAACTTGCATCTCTGAACCTCTGATCTCATTTCACAGTGTTCTCTTATGTACTTTTCTGTCCAGATAAAATTAGTTCCTCACATTTTCCTTGCACACTCCCTAGCTTTCTTGCACCTGCCTTTCTGCAGGCATTTCCCCTACCTAAGGTGACCCCCTTTCTATGCCCATTACTGCATACCTGAATTTCACTAATTTTTCGAGACCCAGCTCACATTCCATCTCTGCCACAAAGCTTTCTTTGGTTTCCTACCAAAATTCTGTTATCATCATCTTGGTTCCTGTCTTATGATTTGTCTTTCCTGTATAGTATTCTAGACTAGTGTTATCTGTCTTACCAGACTAAAAGTGCCTTGGGGTCACATTTCATGGCCAGTTTATCTGTATTCTATCCCCCACCCCAATATCATCCTCCAGTTCAATCCTCATGTGGTCAGTGGATATCAGTAATGAATGAATCTTTGTGAACCATTTTTACATGGTGTAGGAAGGTATTAATGAATGACTGAGCTGGTCTATTTTGTTGTTAACAACCATATATTAATCTAAAGTGTCTAAGCTTTATTTTTAGAATCTAACAACATGCCTGAAACAAAAGTGATATGTTGGATAAAAGTTACATTTGAAATTGTAATGCATTTAATGTGTCACCATATCCTCAAATCTGTTGTGTCTTTTAGATTCTGTGTGTTATTTCAGTCCACTCTATGTAAAAGGAAATGCTAAGTGTTTATACATGTTTTTAGGTTTGAATTTTATCTTTTGACAGTGACGTTTTATTTTTTCCCTTAGTGTATATTTGTGTATGCTTTTGCCTTCCACAAGCTACTGACTTTATGCTTTGTGCTTGTTTTGTGTTGCAGATTAATATCCTTTCAAGAATTTGTGGCATTTGAATCTGTCCTGTGTGCCCCAGATGCTTTGTTCGTGGTGGCCTTCCAGCTGTTTGACAAAGCTGGCAAAGGAGAAGTTACTTTTGGTAAGGGGTGTGTGTGTGTGCACACCTAAGGAAGTGCAGACCTGTGTGAGCGGTTTGGGTTTCTTTCCCAAGAATGAAGTGTATGGAAATGGTTTTAAGAAGTTAGCCTGTCCCTTTTAACAAAGATATCTCAGTGTTTTGAGGCTACAGTTCTTGAAAAAAATGTCTCCCTTCGTGAAAAATTAAGTTTCTGGCTTAGTAGTTTTGATGCTCTGTTTTAGTTGTAAGGCGAGGGAGGATGGAGCACGACTGAGTCACAGGGTCGTAGAAGGTGAGAGGCAGACAGGATTTGACCGTGCACTTCATTCCCTTCACAGTCAGTAGTGCTTTCCATGGTTAGAATGAAGACGTTAATAAAGTGCCTGAGAACAGAAGGGATTCATGTTCCCAGTACCTTGTGTCCTTACCTTGTCCTCATGGAGTAGCTTGAGTCCAGAGGCAGCGCGCGAGATGGTAATTTGGAGCAGTACGTGGAGAACCCTATTCTTCTAAATAACACGTTCCCCTCTGGCTGGGCTGGCAGTGTCCGCTGTGCTGCCCCCGCCTTTATTTGGGGAGCAGCACCATCTTCATGGGGCTCAGCTGCCAAGCTGCAGAAAACCCTGAAGTCTCCTAAGCATTAGGAGAAAGGGAAAACCAGGACGTGGTGGGGCAGTGGTACGTTCTTTTTTAAAAATAAACTGGTTACTGAAGATACATTGTGCAGAAGACACCACATTTCCCTCGGACTGTGCAGTGTCCAGCATATGTTGTCTGTGCCTGTGAACCTGGTGTAGGAAGCATTGCCGTGGAGAATTTTGGAGCCCTTTTGGGGCACACAGATTGTGCATTCAGGGGAAGTGGGTAATGCACCCATTTTAAATGTCTTTGTTCCTTGTCTCTAATTTATTCAGACTTCTTGGTCTTGTCTTACTTGTACGTCATGAGGAATGTACAGATGGGGGAAATACAGTTGGTGTAATAGAGCACCATCTGTTCTGGATGGTTTTGGAATTGGAGAGACTTAGCTCCTCCCAGCTCTGCCACTTTTGTCTCTGAGTCAAGTTAATTATCCTTTCAGGTCTTTATTTTCCTTATCAGAAATGAAGATAAAAACTACATAAAGTATAGGTAAGGCAGCCTTCCTCCTCCCCCACCCATTCCTCCACGTTCATTTGACATGACAGTTATTTAAGGCTAGATCAGCCAGGGCAGAGGCAAAAACACATACATTTACCAGGTTTTGTTTCATGTACTCTAGAAGCGCAGATGCTTTCCGTTAACACTTCATGAGGATTATTTAATATTTAAAAATCCCTAGAATAATTTTAGTTTTTTTCCTCTTCCATCACCCAGTTCCTCTAGCCACAACTTTTCAATGGAACACCAATAAAAATGTTCCCATTAAAATCTCCAAATAATAAATGAGCAGCTAGCTCATGGTGGTGTTGATTTACCCAGTGGAAGTCAGTTTGGTGAGAACGTTATGATTACGTTTCCTCGGGGTGAACAACGAGGGGAACCTGTAAGTTTGCGTGAGTTCAGCACAGGTGTGCTCGCTCTCTCGTCTTCCTCCTTTCTGCAGCAAATCTGGAGGGAGGGCTGGAAGAGAGCTGGATTGGAGATGGGGGGCTGAGGAACGGACTTCCGGCGTTTTCCCGACTCCGATCAGTCTTCCGTCCATGGGCATGAAGTGGCGGGGCTGATGTTGCCACCAGGACACCACTGGCCTGGCGGAGGAAAGAAGCAAGAGGCTTTGCCCGTGCTGGGAGGGCTGTGTGTGTGGTAGTGTGATTAGGAGAAAAGAACAGGTAAAGCAGCAGAATGTGGGAGATGGGAGTCATCTGTGAATTGTAGAAAGAACGTGGCATGACAACTGTTTCTGCTTCTCACTAGCTGTTTGTTGATGGACAAGTCACTTCCGATTTCTAAGCCTTATTTTCCTTATCTACAAAATCAGGGTAATAACCTACCTTCCAGGACTATTGCACATAAACGGGCCATGTGGAAAACAAAGGCCTTTATAAAAATAATATTACTAAAAGAAATAATGTGAGAGAACAAAGGAGGATTTTCTTTTTCTTCTTTTTTTTTTTGATCCTTGAGAAGCCCTTTATTTTAACTTGAAGTTTAACCACTGGCCAGGTAGCTGGGAATTTCGCTTACTCTCTGTGCTGTGTTGAACAATGTCCCATCTCTGAAGACATACGAGAGCGCGTAAGAAATTGGGGCTTCCAGGGGGCTACAATTCTGCTTCTGTCCTCAGTTGCACATGACTGTGGTGGAAGAGTGCATAGCCCATCTCCCGCTACCCTGCCTTCTGCAGGTAATTTGTTCCAGAATCTGCCTGTCTCACAAAACACAAACAGGGTATGTCCTGTATCTGTTTATGATGAGCCAATGGCGTCCTCGCCCTGTGGGTGTAATAAAATGTAGCCTGGGCTTTTCTGAGCTATTAATCCCCATTTAGGATTAAACTGAAAGAGCTATGCGTAGTACAAAGAAGATACTCAAATGACCATCAAATTGCAAAATAATAGCTGACTTAACATTTTTCATGAGGTCGGGTAGAGTCATTCAGTGGAGTTGAGTGCTGTGTACAGCAGGCTTTTGCCAAGTGAACACAATCATACGGGAGGTGTGGCAGCCTTAGGAGTGTTTTGTCAGCAGGTACCTTTAGAAGAAGCTAACAAATAGGTACGTTTTTCAGGCAACTTGTAATGGGGTTGAAGAAATTTTTTAAAAAATGGAGTTGGGGGGCTTCCCTGGTGGCGCAATGGTTGAGAGTCTGCCTGCTAATGCGGGGGACGCGGGTTCGAGCCCTGGTCTGGGAAGATCCCACATGCCACGGAGCGGCTGGGCCCGTGAGCCACAACTACTGAGCCTGCGCGTCTGGAGCCTGTGCCCCGCAACGGGAGGGGCCGCGATAGTGAAAGGCCCGCGCACCGCGATGAAGAGCGGTCCCCGCACCGCGATGAAGAGTGGCCCCCACTTGCCGCAACTAGAGAAAGCCCTCGCACGAACCGAAGACCCAGCACAGCCAAAAATAAATACATAAATAAATATAAAAAAAGTAGCTAATAAATAAATAAATAAATTACTTTAAAAAAAAAAAAAAGTAATTTCCAGGGCAATTAAAATCTTAAAAAAAAAAAAAAAAAAAAATGGAGTTGGGCAGAAAAGTGGACTTACCTAGTCAATCCTGGTCTCATAGCCCACAGTATTATAAGGGAATCCAGATCTGTGCCCTGGCTGTTCGTCCATATGAAGCTGTTTGAGAGACACACAGTGGCACTCCTTGCTCTGATTGCCTCCTCAGCTCCCTGTAAATCCTTCACTCAAGAGAGACCCTTTTGTATATCAGAAGGTTGCCCTCCTGAGTGTGCATCTTTGGGAGGAGTAGGCATGGAGTGGCGAGAGAGGAAGGGCTCCTTTTTTAACCTTCCAGGTTGGCATGGTCAGCTGTGGTCACGGGGTGAGCACTGCTTTTGCACTAAACAGTGGGTCATCTGGGGCCTTCCCATGGGTTGCAGGGAAGGCTGGCAAGTGGCCTCAGATCCCCCATGTCTCCCGGCTTTGCACTTCATCCAGAGGAGAGCAGTTACACTCTTTATCTGTTTACATATTAGGTTTCCACAGAAGAGCTCATTTGAAGCAGGGCTTCTAGGTCTAAGCCCAGTAAGCACCAGTATTTGTCAACAAGCCGGCAGTGTTAATGCTCCCACTAATGCTGATTCTGATACACACTAAACAAAAATCAGATGGAGCGTTTCTGTGTCGCATTTCAGTGAAGCCTTGCCCCGTGTTCTCTGAGGCCTTGTTTATGTTTACCGTATTTTCATGTCCAGATCACTCCCTGTGTTTGCTACAATGAAAAGATCTTGATGAGGCCAATTTTGTTCCTTTGATATCTAGTTCATTAAGTTCTCCTGTTTCCTTTGAGGGAAAACTTATCTCCACTATTCTTGTTCTCACCATGTTTTCTTATTTTGATACCCGATATTTGTAAGTGCATTTTATGATGCCAACAGGTGTATAACATGATATCAGTATAAGTAGAAAATTCTACTTAACAATTTACAATTCTGTGTGACTGGAGAAAAAAGTATTTTGTTCTAAATCTTTTCATTTGCATTTTTAGCCTATTTTATATGATAGTGATTTTTTACTCTTAATTTTTTCAAGTGTACTTTATTGAAGTAGAGCATACATGCAGAAGGATGCACGAATCCTAAGTGTACATTTTGATGACTTTGCACAGTGTACATACTTGTTTTACCACCATCCAGATCAGAAAGAGAATGGTACCAACACTCAGTAGGTCTCTTCCCAGTTACTGTTCCAATGGTAGCAAGGGATATTTATCACCACCAATTGATTTTGCTTGCTTTTAAACTTAATAAAAATGGAGTGGGCTTCCCTGGTGGCGCAGTGGTTGAGAATCTGCCTGCCAATGCAGGGGACACGGGTTCGAGCCCTGGTCTGGGAAGATCCCACATGCCGCGGAGCAACTAGGCCTGTGAGCCACAACTACTGAACCTGCGCGTCTGGAGCCTGTGCTCCACAACAAGAGAGGCCACGATAGTGAGAGGCCCGCGCACCGCGATGAAGAGTGGCCCCCGCTTGCCGCAACTAGAGAAAGCCCTCGCACAGAAACGAAGACCCAACACAACCAAAAAAAAAATTAATTAATTAAAAAAAAAAAAGAATAGCTCTTTTAAAAAAAAATGGAGTGATAGAGGATTTATTCTTTCATTCTCACTTCTTTTGCTCAAATTTTATTTGTGAGATTCATCCATGTTTTTGCTATGTGTATTTTTATTTTGTTCTTTTTCTTTGCTGTGTAGTATTCCATTGCATAACTTTACCCTAATACGTTTCCTCATTCTACAGTTGATAGACATTTGCACATTTCCAGTTTTGATTGCTACAAATACACTTTGAACATTCTTTTATGTATTTTGGGGTGTGCATACGTGTAGGCATTTCTAGGAGTAGAATTGCTGGGTCGTAGAGAGCTTCCCTGGTGACGAAGTGGTTAAGAATCCACCTGCCAATGCAGGGGACATGGGTTCGAGCCCTGGTCCGGGAAGATCCCGCATGACGCGGAGCAACTAAGCCCATGTACCACAACTAGTGAGCCTGCGCTCTAGAGCCCGTGAGCCACAACTGCTGAGCCAGTGTGCTTCAACTACTGAAGCCCACATGCCTAGAGCCCGTGCTCCGCAACAAGAGAAGCCACCACAATGAGAAGCCCGCGCACCACAAGGAAGAGTAGCCCCCGCTCACTGCAACTAGAGAAAGCCCATGTGCACAGCAACAAAGACCCAACACAGCCAAAAATAAATAAAATAAATTAAGAAAAAAAAAAATTGCTGGGTCTTAGAAAATGTATATATTTAGCTTTCCGTAGATCTTACCAAACAGTTTTCCGAAGTGGTTGTACCAGTTTACATTCATACCATCAGTGTATGAGAGTTCTAGTTATTTTACTTCTTTGCAAACACTTGCTATCATCAGTTACTTTCATTTTAGCGATATCTCACGCTGTGGCTTTAATTTGCATTTTTCTCATTACTTATGGGTTGTACAACTTTTAAAAAACTGTTTATTGGCCATTTGAGTATCCTTTTTAGTATGTGTCTGTTTTCTAGATACAGGGGCTTTGTGGGTTATATATTTCCTGATGTTTTTACTCTGTGACTTGCACTTTTACTCACTTCATGGAGTCCTGAGGAATATAAGTTCTCAATTTTAATGTGGTACAAATTACCAGCATTTTCTTTTATTGGTAGTGCTTTTTTTTTTAATAAATAGATTTATTTCTTTATTTTTTTATTTTTGGCTGTGTTGGGTCTTCGTTGCTGTGCATGGGCTTTCTCTAGTTGTAGCAAGCGGGGCTACTCTTCGTTGAGGTGCGCGGGCTTCTCAATGAGTTGGCTTCTCTTGTTGCGGAGCACGGTTTCTAGATCAGGGACAGCAAACTTCTTCTGTAAAGCGCCAAAGAGTAAATATTTTGGGCTTTGTGGGCCATAGGATCTCTGTCACAACTACTCAACTCTGCTGTTCCTATGGATGCATGTGGCTATGTTCCAATAAAACTTAATTTGCAAAGACAGCTGGTGGCCAGTGGAACATAGTTTGCTGACCCTTCCACCAGAGTATTAACAGGAACATACACAAGTTGATGATAAGACTGGGGATTAAGACACTTAGTAGAATGGGTAGGTTGTGGTGATATTTGGGTATTTGTAATGAGCTATGAAACAAAGAAGGTTCTCTTCTTTGTGTCTAATATGGTTTGGTTAGCTTCATTGAGAAAGTGACTTTTGAACACAAATTTGAAAGAAGTAAGGCAATTGATCATATAGAATAAGGAAGAAGGAGGGGAAGAGACTGTCCCAGGTGAAAGGAATAGCCTTTGCCCAGGTTGGTAGGCTGGAGTGTTCTTGGCACATTTGAGGAACAGCAAGGAGGACTCATGTGAATTGAGTGAGGCAGGGGGTCCTGGTAGGAGAGAAACTCAGAGAAGTAATGGATCTGATCAAGGAAGGCCCTGTAGGCCAAGGTTAGGACTTGACTTTGATGGTAAGTGAACTGGGAAACCATTGCAGGGGTTTTTTTTGTTTTTTTTTTTTTTAGCAGGAGAGTGTCATGATCTGGTTTATATTTTAGCATCATTCTGGCTGTTGGTTGAGAATAAATTATAGAAGGGCAAGAGCAGGAAGAGAGAGAACAGTTAGGAAGCTATTGCAGTAATTCAACATCATGGTGGCTTGGGCGGGAGTGAAGTTAGGGATATATTGAAGAGAGAATCAATAGGGTTCTCTGATAGGTTGGATGTGGCCTGTGAAAGAGAGAAGAGGCAAGAAAGATTCTAAACTCTGGCCAGATCAACTGGAAGGGTGGAGTTATCAACTGATAACTTGGAGGGCTGCAGGCTTGGGGATGGTGGGAGAAAGAACAGGAGCTCACTTTTGGATGTGTTAGTTTATGCCTTTGGATATTTAAGTGAAGATGTCAAACAGGCACTTAGAGATCTGAGTGTGGAATTTGGGAGATAGAAATTTGGTAGTTAGCAGCAAATAGATAGTGTTTGAAGCCATTTAACTGGATGAGTGAGTTAGAGGAATAAGTAAAGATAGGGGTGTCTGTTGAATGCTTACTATGTTGTAGGACTGGAGATACAGCAGTGGCAAGACTAAAAAATCCTGATCAGATGTTTTAGGGAGAGAGACAGTAAGCAAATAGAACATGACATCATACTATATATTCTCTATCTACAAGGTAAAGCAGGCTAGGTAGAGAGGAGGGTTAGAAGCTATCCAAGCAGACCTGGAGGAGTCTTTGCACCAAGGTGACGTGATACAGGCTGTGTATTGCAGGAGGAGATGGAGCTACAGGGTCTGGAGGTGATGGTCACTTGAGAGGTGCTTCGACAGTCTAGGCAGGGGTAATGCAGGCCTGGACTGGACCCCACCAGGGCCGTTGCAGAGGATGAATCCTATATGACTTGGCTCCTGACTGACTGTGGTAAAAAGGAGATCAAAGGAAAGAAGAGAGACCCAGTAGTAGCTACTGAGTTTGTTCTGTTCCAATGACATGTGGTTTTACATAATCTCTTGAGAGAAGGGATATAACTGTCATTTTAATCTTGAAGTTTATTGATCACTTACTATGAACTCGCCCTGAGCTAAGTGCTTTATATGTAATTGATTATTTAACCCTCAGAACCTAGGCGGTCTGTACTATTCTAATCCTCATTTTTCTGATGAGGAAATGGCCTTGGGGAGGTTAAGTAACTTGTCTGTGGTCCTGGAGTTGCCTGTGGTGGAGCCAAGGTAGCAGCCAGAGGACGGCCAAGCGTTACTCACTGTGCCACACTGCCTCCCTCTGGTGATGGCTGTGCTCTGTGAGGACGGCCTGCCTTTGTAATCTAGATAGGTGCCGATTCATCCTTTGTGGTTTCAGTCTGTATCAGACGTTAGAGGGATTTAATAATTTTTCATGAAGAAGTAAAGAACAATACACTAATGAATTAAGATTTTGTTTATATGACCGTACTGGAAGGTAATTATAAGGAAGACTGTACCTGGATTAGAGTTCTCAGTACATGTAGAAAGTTGCCTCGGTTACAGAGACGTCCAAGGAATTTGTTGAAATGCACTTGTCGTGGGCTTTACCCAGGAGGCTTTATCTTTTGATGTGAGCAGAATTTTGAGTGGAGGGGGAATTACAGAGTGGTGGGAGGGGAAGGAGAGTTGGCCTTTGTGCAGATTGAGGATAGTAGAGGAGACCCTTGATTGAAATGTGGGTGCTGGGAGCCAGGGCCCCATGTGATGGTGCACCCACCACAGCCCTCTAAGCAGGAGTTTTAATTTGATAGGAGAGGCAATTGGGAGTCCTGCAGGGTTGTTGAGAGGACAGGGACAGGATCCGAATGATGCTTGGAAAAGGTGGGTTTTGTTGCATTGGTTGGAGTGGGGCAAAGCCGGAGGCAGACGTGTCTGTGATCCTCGTGTAAGCTCCCCATACCGCTGTGAAACAGGCAAGTGGATGATCACTCCCATTTTGTGAGTGGAAGAACTGAAAGTCAGGGTTTGAAAGTACTTACTTGCCCTCTGAGCAAGTTGGTACAGGGTGGTTTTCCAACACTTTCATTTTCCCAAGTTTCTTATTTGTTGATGCTGGGAAAGCAAAGCATTATTGTTAGGAATTTTAAGAATGTGTGTGTGTGTGTGTGTGTGTGTGTGTGTGTGTATTTAGTGAAACTGTTAATCTGATATATTTAGTGCGCTCACCAGTGATTGGTTTTTTCATGATGCTAATTTAACATTAACTATTCCTGTTTATGAATATTTCTTCAGTAGTTGTATCTGCAGTAGGCGCCAGTAATAGCCTAACTCAATAGTAGTGGAGGACCTGAATCTTACCTTTGTCTAGTGTAAGTCACAATTGACCTTCTGAAAATTCAGGGTATGTTGTATCCCGGAATACTTCCTCAAGTTGAAATGTAAAATTTTTATTTGCTTAATGCCATCACATGTTTTTCTTTTCCTTTGACTTATCTCTTTCATTACTCTTCAACAAAATTTCATGAAATGTTTTATATGCAGTTGTAAAATTTCCATTCTTAGTATGCACCCAGTTTCATTATCGTGGTGGTGGTGGTGTGTGTGTGTGTGTGTGTCCGCCTGCAGTTTTTCATTGAACTCTAGCAACAGGGATTCTCAACTCTCTGGTTCTAGATAAGTGTTAGGAAGTCCATGAATGGCCACAGTTGTTAGTTGTGTTTTGTCTAAATGAGCATTTGCCTTTAGCAAGTCTGAAAGGAGTCCTGCCAAAAGATAGGAACTGCTTTTTAAAGAGGGACAGCTGAATGAGTAGACATATATCTTATTTAAGACTTTTCCAGCATTGCTGTTTAAAAACTTCAATTGTAAAATAGTCTTTGCCCTGAGCTACACTGGGAGACTTGGCTGCCTTGCTGCTTCAGCTCTGTCAGTTGGCCTGGAATCCAAAAGAAACGAGCACAGTATTGATTTTGTATTATAAGCTGCTGTGGCCTCTTGTCCTTTAATCTTAACTATTGAGTGATATTGTGAGTTTGGATACTTTAAAGTGGTGTCTCCTTGTTAACGTTGTGTAAGAGAGGATTCTCCTATTAGACAGTCATAAGGCCCCAAAGTTTTAGTCTACGAAGGCTCTGAGAAGTCCTGCAGAAAAAGTAAATTAACTTTGTCAAACTATTTGAACAGAACCTACCTTTCTTTTGTGTGTGAGACGTAAACAGAATCCACAGAACTACCGAAGCGATTTCTAATGTCCTTCTCTAGTTAATTCTTTGACGTGTATGTTGGTGTTTGGAGGGGCCCTTCCTGGGTTCACAGTTGGATTTTGTGCAGGAACACCTGCTGTGATGAAAGTGAATTGGAATGCTCTGGGAAAACGAACAGGCTAGATGACACGAGGAACTATGTGGAAACAACCCCCTTCAGTCATTCTGATTCAAGTTGCAGAAAATGATGAGAGCTAAAAGTACGCAGATAAGTTTTGAAGGTAGACACTCAAATTTAATAATAAATGTAAAAAACTAGAGGAATGCAGGTATTGGACTAGAAGAGGACAAAACTTTAGCCATAATTTTTTAAAGCTCACTGCAAAGAAGGTCATTTATTATTACCTTTGTAAAGACACTTGGAAAATGAAATATTCAAAATGATAACTGAGGGGAAAATGGTTCTGAGAGTCAGAAGGAGCAATTATTTGAGCAAAGTTCTTTGTTAATATTCATTCTGATTTTGATGTTTCACAAAAACAACAAGTTATTTTGGCGAGAGGACGTTATTACCCGATAGTAGATTTTATTTCATATTTTTGGGGGACCCACGTATATTTTCTTAAGACACATTCCAATAACGAATGAGAATATTGAATAAGAGCAGTGTGAGTTTTGAGAGGAAATAACCTCAATATTGATGAGGATTGTGGCGTGCCCAGGGACTGAGTGTCTTGTATGAGATCCTAGAGACTGTGCAGAAGCTGTTCCAGTTCATTGGGTCAAAAATCCACTACTTACGAAAAGCTAAATACGGATTTGCACGATTGACCATAATGGCTTCAATTTTGAAAGATAGTGGTATCAGAGAGCACTTCCAGTTGGTGGGATAATTTGAGAATCATCTATGCTCAAATGGCTAAAATATTGTACTTTTTGCTACTTCATCACCCCATTTTAAAAATAGGGAGGGGGGAAAAAAGTCCTGTTGAGAAGGTGGAGGAATGTCAGTTGGAGAGAATATCACAATAACCATGTGAAGCCACTCCTTAGTTAACCACCGCCTGAAGGTTAAGCGTTCTTTAGAAGACTGTCGGTATGGAGAGGCCGAATCAGGGGATGTCTGCACCTGGGGGGGGTGTGTGTGTGTGTGTGTGTGTGTGTAAGATGAAGGGAGAAGAGAACTTGTGAATAGGAAAGAAGGTATGGAGAACAGAAAGCTAACGGTAAATCCTAAAACTTGGAGCACTGGGAGAATTTGACTATTTTAAACTGTACTGCTCACTTAAAAATAGTAACATTATACCATTATTCTTTCAGTATAAGAGGAGATAAAAATATTGTTTTTCTAATTTGGAAAATTTGCTGTAATCTTGCTGCTAATGACTGATTTCTTCCAACAGTTGCAAGGCTGTTTTTGCTCTGATAGGTTGATAAAGGAAACAAAATCAAGAATGTATTGGAAGTTCTCAGAGAAAATTACAGTTTAGGTATATGTTGGGGGTGGATAGTTAGACATTTTAATTGAAATAAAACAGTTTAATACTAATAAGGGATCACTGTGGGTGTACATTTGTAGTACATTTGCTCTTGAGCATTTAAGTAGAGTTAAATGTATGTTAATGCTTTTGCAAGAAAATTATTTTTGATAACATCCGTCTAAGGAAACTAGCTTAGGAAATCGGTGTTTTAAACAATAGAGATATTATACTTGCATTTAGGGAATGAATTAGGATTCTTTGTACTGCTTTAAAAATTCCAAAGAGTTGGAGTCTTTTGGTGTGTTCCTCTCTAGTGGTAAGGAAAGTTAACAATAATTAACACAACAGATGATTAAAGCAAGCTTACACATCTGGAGAGTGACCACAGTGTGCTGTAGACCTCCAAACACCATTTTAACTGACCTACTTTTGATTTTATGAAAGACTGCTAATGATTTATTCTGTCCAATTGAAAGTAACTTTTTTCTGGCAGATAGATTGAAAACATCTCAGTTGGCCTCTCTTGCTGTTTGATTTAGATAGTGCATGTGATAGAAGATTAATATCAAATGCTAAATAGCTGGTAGCCTTTAACATTTTTCATTGTTAACCAGCATTCACTATGATGACTTAAACAGTGAATTAATCTTGAGGATTTATAGATCCATTAGGCTTTAGAATAGGAAGGATTCTTATCAATAAGGCAGAGCACGAGTTCTCGTTGTAATAGCGTGGGAGGGGTGTTCATGACAACTGCGGGCTCCCTGGGTCCATCGCAAATCTGCTGAATCAGAGTATTTGGGCGTGGGGCTTGGGAATGTGTTTTGAACAAGCTCTCCAAGGGAATGCGTTTCACACTGCAGTTGAACAACGGCTGGTGTCATTTATGGCTTTATTTCATGGATGTGGAAACAGGCACAGAGAGGGGACGGTGACTAGTTTCGTAGGAACCACAACTTTGTCTTCCAGCACTACTAGACGGGTGACACTCTGTTCTAGAATGCCACGTGACCTCATATCAGGGTAGTCCCATCCCTCTCTACGTACAGAACTGGAAGAGGTTTAAGTTAGCCCTAATTTCTACATGTACCATCACCATATATGACTTCGAAATAATATTCAGCTCAGCTTGACTGTGTGTGTGTACGCAAGCGCTTTGTCTGCGTGTGTGCTCATTTTTTGAAAGATACTTATCACCACTGTACCCGCATGTTCAGAATGATAGTAATAATAATACAAAGTTTACAGGGGCTTATAGAGATCTCAATTTAATGAGAAGAGCTGAGTGTGTGAAGTACTTATTCTGTACTTACTCTGTTTTAATGGCACCCATTTTCCCCCTAGAACTTCCTTGAGCAAGTCTGAATTGTAGGCAGAATACTTCTTTCCTCTTCAGACCCTTAACTGTGATTAATAGAAAAAGGCACTTGTCAAAAGGGTTTGAAATGGCAAACCTTGATATTGGCGCATGTGGCAGTAGAGATAGGTCTGTATCCACTTACTCCATTATGCTATTTAACTTCCGAATTCAACAATTTGTCTTGTGCTCCCTGCTTAAAAGACGATGGCCATATAAGCTGTTGTTAACCATATCAGCAGGATGAAATATTATTTCCCTTCGAACGAAACCACAACTTTCTTTGAGGATTTAGCCCACATTAGAAAAAGCACCCCAGTGAAGCTGCCGAGAAGTAAAGGGCACTGTTCAGCAACTCTCCCTTTGCCTCTGAGAGGGATGGATTACTTTCGGGTTTAACTGAAACATCCTTTTTGTGTTTATTGTATTAATGAAATTTTTAGGATCCATGAGAGAGAGATTGTGGTTCAGTGTTTGAAATAATGTAGCTTGATGAACCTTTTTTATTTTAATGGGAAACTTGTTTTCCTTGATTTGCAGCTTCAAAGAGTGAATCTTTTGGAAATTAAAGTGCATTAATTTAGTTATTCTGTATGGAAACAAAAACACAGAAAGTAAAAATTTGCATAAGTGAAGACCTCGATGATTTCAGATTATAGTGTGGTGGAGGTTAAGGAATAAGAGGCCATAGAATTTGTAAAAACAAATTCAATCTAACCACTTAATGGCATGTGCAAGTAATTTGCCAATTAAATATTTCTAGTATCTGAAAGATCTTCAAAGCAAAGAGTGGTGGTTCTTAATCTTTCTTAATTTCATACTTTCAGAAACATAATGGAAAATTACTTAGTTTTTTATCACTTTTCATTCAAAATTTTAATATATGAGCTAAAAGAGGATGATTTTAAGTATTTGAGGAAAATTATTGCTTTTTGAGACATGTATAAACTATGATATTTCCAATCACACTGTGCCTGATTTTTTTTTTTTTTTTGTATCTTTTGTAAATATTTGGTGCCCAGATAACAATCTTCATTATAATTAAGACTTTAGATTTTGGAATTTTACCATTTTAATGGTCACCTACTATGTTTAGAACATTGTACTGGGCACACTTGGCTACAACCCTCGAGTTATTTTACTCCCATTTTACACATTGAGAGAATGGAGTCAGAGTAAGTAATTTGCCTAATATCACTCATTAGTAGGAAGCAGATTTGAGGGTTCCAGGTTTTTTTTAAAACACAGCTTTATTTAGATATAATGCACCCATTTAAAGTGTATGATGCAATGTTTTTTCATCTGTTCACATATTTGTGCAACCATCATCAGTTTTAGAATATTTTCATCACCCCAACAAGAAACCCCGTACCTTAGCAATCCTCACTCCCCACTCCCATTTTCCCCAGCCCCTCCAGTCCTAAACAACCACTAATCTACTTTCTGTCTCTCTGGATTTGCCTATTCTGGACATTTCATATACATGGAATCATACAACATGATTGTATGATTCATCATACAACATGGTACATCATACAACATACAACATCATGGTCTTTCATGACTAGCTTCTTAGTATAATGTTTTCAAGGTTCATCCATGTTGTAGCATGTAATAGTACTGTATTCCTTTTATTGAGGATGTCACATTGTTATAGATATACCACATATTGTTTATCCATCCTTCAGTTAATGGATATTCTGGTTGTTTCCAGTTTTTGGCTATTGTGAATACTGCTGCTATGAACATTTGTGTACAAGTTTTTATGTGAACATATGTTTTCATTTCTCTTGGATATATACCTATGAGTGGAATTGCTGGGTCACATGGTAACTATGTTTAACTTTTTGAAGAACTACCAAACTCTTCCAAAGTGACTGCACCATTTTTACATTCCCACAAGCAGCGTATGAGGGTTTCGGATTTCTTCACATCCTCACCAACATTTGCTACTTGTGGGGGTAAACTGGTATCTTATTGTGATATCTCGTTTGATTTGCATTTCCTTAAAGGCTAATGATTAGAACATCTTGTCATGTGCTTATTGGCCATTTTGTCTTTGGAAAAATGTCTGTTCAAATCCTTTGCCCATTTTAAAAATTAGATGAATTGTCTTTTTATTATTGAGTTGCAACAGTTCTTTATATATTCTAGAGTTGTTTACCAGATATGTGATTCGCAAAACTTTTCTCCCATTCTGTAGGCTGTCTTTTCACTTTGTCGATGGTATCCTTTGGAGTACAAAAGTTTTCAGTTTTGAAGATGTCCAATTTATATATTATTGTCCTTGGTTGCTTGTGTTTTTGATACTATATCTAAGAAACTATTTTCCAATCCAGAGTCGTAAAGATTTATGCCTACGTTTTCCTTTAAAAGCTTCAGTTTTAGCTCTTATATTTAGATCTTTGCTCCATTTTTGAGTTAGTTTTTGTATGTGGTGTGAGGTAGGTTCCCACCTTACTTCTTTTGCATGGTTGTCCCAGCACCATTTCTTGAAAAGACTAATCTTTCCCTATTGAATTGTCACCCTTGTTGAAAATTAACTGACCTTAAATGTAAGGGTTTATTTCTTTACTCTCAGTTCTATTCCATTTGTCTTATATGTCTGTCTTTATGCCAGTACCACACAGTCTTGATTACTGTAGCTTTGAGGTAAATTTGAAATTCAACTTTGTTCTTCTTTCTCGAGATTGGTTTGGTTATTCTGGGTCCCTAGAATTTCCATATGAATTTTAACGTCTGCTTGTCAATTTCTGCAAAGACACCAGCTGGAATTTTGATAGGGATTACACTGAATCTGTGTATCACTTTGGGGAGTATTACCATCTTAACAGTATTAAGACCTCCCATCTATGAACATGGAATGTCTTTGCATTTATTTAAATCTTCTTTAATTTCTTTCAACAGTGTTTTATAGTTTTTAGAGTACAGGTTTTGCATGTCTTTTGTTAAATTTTTTCCTAAGTATTTTATTCTTTTTGAGGCTATTGTAAATTGAATTGCTTTCTTAATTTCATTTTTGGGTTGCTTATTTCCAGTATGTAGAGATACAGTTGATTTTTGTATATTGATCTTGTATCCTTCAACAGTGCTGGACTTATTAGTTCTAATGGTTTTTAAGTGGATTCCTTAGGACCTTGAATACACAAGATCATGTCATCTATGACCCAGCTTTTAAAAATCACAACTCTTTCCACTACAACCATACTGTGTAGCCTGGGAAACTTATTGGGGGAAATAAGTTGACTTTTTGAGGCTATATTTAGGTAAGAAATGATTACCACTTTGTAATTATCTTTTTATATTCTTAAAAAAAAAGTGCAGCAGACTTTCAGCCTAGAAACATTTGTGGAGAAAGCAAAGTCCCAAAAAATAAACCCAAAGGTTTTTTGAGCTTATTTGGTGAAGTCTTGCTTTAAATACTATCACCATTATTTGGTGATATTATGGGAACTATAGACCTTCCAAACATAGTTTGTTTGGCACATATTGAAATAACAATGATTATACTTTGAGATAAGCACTCTAATTTGTTTTTACTTTCAGGAGGAGTGGCTGAGCTAAGAAAACTATGATTTTAAATATCCAAAATATATATCTAGTGCTTCATTTATATTTCATTGCTAATTCAGTTTTGCTTCTTTGCCTATATGACCTCAACCTGGGGGTAAGATTTTAAGACCTTGTGCTTTAGACTAGGAGAGACCTTCTAATTTTTTTAAGTTAGTAATAAATCTGCCAAGTGATGCTTATTTGAAAGCCATCAGCAGGTGCGTTATGAATTATAGTCGTATTTATTAATTTATTAATTTATTTATTTCACGGAACCAAGGGACCAAAAAGCGTAAAACATTTTTCTCTTTCCTCTCCAGTACTGCAAGTTAGGAAGTTAAGTTTGGAAAGCTCAGGGAATGGTAAAGGTTTAGTGATAGGATGACCCTACGATCGACTCCTAGAGTCTTTTATGGTAAAGCTCATGGAATTTTCCATGAAAGCGAGAGTACAGAGCAGTTTTGAAAATCACTTTGGTTTTTAGTTTCTGATTTTCCAGCTATATGATGGAAGGAGTACTCTTACCTCTCAATCTTAAAACAATCAAATGTTAAGTGAGAAAGCTATTTGAGCCTCCTAAAAGGAGAAGAGAATATTAACCTGAGATGATATTACAGTGTCTTCCAAAGTGAGGGGGGACGTTCCAGAACCCATTGTGACTATTGGGCTTAGAGATGTTTGTTTTCATGAACGTACAGGAAAAAGTTGAGGCCAAGCATTTCAGGAAATCAGTTCCCCACAATGACTTCTTGGAGCAAGATGAAGTGTTCAAAGACTTATGAATCTCTAAAATATTTTCAGAGAAAAAATGTAGGTTTTCCAGAGTGACAAAATTTAATATTTTAATTTCTTAAAAGAGTTTATTAGCCTTGAAAATGACTATAGAAATATTGGTAGTTTTCCTCTTTATCCATAATAATAATGCTCATATCATTTGATTTGTCCAATTATAATGACTTGGTAATCTTATGATATTTGAGTACACAAGCCTCTGTTAGGTAAGTTAGGAGAGTGAAAAATAAATTTTGTAAAGGTTGTATCAAGTGGTAAAAAACTCCAGGTCTTTTTTTTCTGCAGAATTCCATGACCAGCTGTTCTTCCCGTAGCAACCTTTTCTTCACCACAAATGTAGCATCAAGTCCTTAGGGTTTGAAAATAATATTTGCTGCTGGCAGGTGATGCCAACATCTGTAAGTGCCTAGACCAGGATCTGTCCTGTCTCAGTGGCTTTGGTCCAATATGTTTTGATTGGACCCTTAATTCACTTCAAAAGAAATGAACCCTTCTTCATGCTGTTGCTCTTTACTGAAAAACTCCCTCACAGATTCATCTGAATAAATCCTCCACGGCCTTTAGGACCCAGATCAAGTTTTACCTTCTCCAGAAAGCTTTTTTTTCTCCCACTGTTGTAAATGCATCCTTCCTTAAACTTCCGTTTCCTTGCCAAGAGGACTGTTGCTGTTTAGCACTTAATCCAGTATACTGTTTTGATGTGTTGTTTAGTTATTTCTTGTGGATTAGACTTGGATTCAGCACCGTGTCTTCTCCTGCCCTTCTACTTCCCGCAGGACCTGATACAGTGCTCCCAGATGTGCTGGCTAACTAAGGACTGGCATTCTTACAGTGGCCAGTGTGTTAGAACAGCTGAGAACTGAAAATGGACCCCATTCTCAGGGTCGTGTAGTTTGTAAACTGTCCAACTCCAGGGAGTACTGGTCACATAGGCCATGAAGTGAATGTCAGTCACTGGATTGTACAACTTGCATGTCCCCTTGGGTCTACAAGTGGCCTGTGTGTACACTTGCTGCATTACATTAGCTAGTCTGGAGAATCTTTCCTACCTCCTTCCTTTCATATTTTTTTGTTTGTTTCAATGGGGAGTTTAAAAACCCTTCTATAACTCTTTAGGACAACGTTTTTCAAAATGAGGTTCTGGACCCTTGAATTAGAAAAACCCGGGATGCTAATTAAAATGCAGATTCTTTAGTTCACTTGAATCAGCCTAGACCTGGGGCTGGAGACTTAAATAAGGAAGACTGACAATTCTTTGCACTTCACTGAAATCTTAGGAAATGATTGGTGAAATGGCTTTTCAGTAGGGTGGAAACTGTAGTGCCTCAAAGGGTTAATACCACTGTCCTGAACCTGGTGCACTATTGTAAACCTTTTCTTCCTCATTTAAGTTCAGCCACAAGTTAGTGAATAGTTGCTCTATGCCCACCATTGTGCAGGCACAAGGGGAGAAGCAGATGTGAAAAATATGGCCTTTGTTCTCAAGGTGCTAATGATCTATGTAGAAAGAAAAGATGTATAATTAATGTGTATACTCACACAGACCTATCTGCATACCTATACAATACTATATAGAGATATCTTTTTAAAAACACATCAGTAGTGCAGGTCTGTAGGATTGACAGTTTGTAGAGTTGAAACATGTTTTAGAGATCACATATAGCTCTATACTTCAGGGGGACTAGATTTCAATACTTCAGGCAGGCATTTGCATAAGAGAGACAAGCTCTCATGGAATAGTGGAGAAAGCTCTAGACTTAAGGTTCAAAGTTCACAGTTTTGAATTCAAGTCAGAGCTCTAGTAAGCAGTGAATGATAGTTAATTATAGGAAAAATAAGATTGTTGGTTAGAGTCAGTCACATTTTAAATTCATTTACTAAGTTTTGAGTAACCTAAATTTATTATATATATTTATAGTTTTATACCATATAAATATTCAAATAGATAATAAATGCCTTAGCTTTATATGCCAATATTGGGTTAATACCTTCTGTTACTTTTCTTTGTATTAATACATGTAATTTGCATAAATTTAGCCTAAAACACATTTTCACTACATTTAATTGATTTGAATATCCAGCTGACACACCCTTTTTATAACATGCCTGCTTTTGTAAATGTCTGTCATCTTGCTTACGGTGGTAGCAGGAGATATGGAGGGTCTTTTTGGGTAACTTCCTCATCACTGCTGTGGGAGTTCCTGTTGCTCATTGTAATAGTTTGCTGAGGTTGCCATAACAAAGTGCCACAGACTGGGTGGCTTAAACGACAGAAATGAATTATCTTACAGTTCTGGAGGCGAGAAGTCCAAGATCAAGGTGTTGGCAGGATTGGTGTCTTTTGAGACCTCTCTCCTTGGCTTGTAAATGACAGTCTTCTCCTTATGTCTTCACATGGTTTTCCTCTGTGCATGTCTGTGTCCTAATCTACTTTTCTTATAAGCATGGCAGTCATATGACATTAGGCCACCCCCCCACCACGACCTCATTTTAACTTATCTCTTTGAAGAACTTATCTCCAAAAAATAGTCATATTTAAGGTCCTAGGGGCTATGACTTCAACATATAAACGCAACACAGCATGTAGATCTCATGTCCTGTCACCTCTGAAGTCTTCTATTACAACATACCAAACTTTCATCATGAACTTCTGTCTTTCCAGCTCTATCACTAACTTCATCAAGATTTCCAGTGTTGGACTTTTTGTTCTCCAGAGTCATCATTTCTTTATGACTTTTACTTAAACTTCCATCCACCCATGTCTCCAATATTGGGTTAATACCTTCTGTTACTTTCTATAGGACGTTGAAGGAGAGGTCAAGAAAAGGAAGGACCTCATTTTTGACAGCTATCCCATGATTATTGCATTGAAAAGTTATTTTACCAGAATGCTTGGCAGAGAGGAATCTTTATTTCACCAGCTTGGCAGAAGAATGGCCACAAAGTCATTTTTGCTTGTATATTTCTCTAAAATTTTATTATAGTATATAAACGTTTTTTTATAGAGTAAAAAATTGTGGGTTTTTTTTGTCTTTTGGTCACATCTTTGTCATTTGAACATCATTTCTCATTAGATCATTTACTAGTCTTGATTAGAAGATTGTGGGCCTTCCTTGAATCTATCCTGGGCCTGCTTCATACAGAGGCATAAAAATTTAGAATGGGAAAGGAACTACAGATTATCTAGGTTAATATCTATTCCATCACATATAGCCACTAGAATAATACCTGGCACATGGTAAGTGCCTAAGAAATTTTAGCTACTATTAGTAGTAGAATTTGAACCCAAGTAATTTGACTTTCAGTTCGGTAATTCCTTCTCAGAGGTTTTGGAGCCAAAAAGAAACTTGCAGAGTCTCCTCCTACTTAGTTCATTTCATTCATCACCCCCCACTCAGATCCTCAATTCTTGATTCACTTCATTTTTCTTATGTCCTCTCTCTCTTTTTTTTCTCTTTTTTCCTAAAAGTGGAGAAGACAGAATAAATTCAAAGAAATTGAGGGTTACACTTAAAAACTTCTTATTTTATTGTCCTTATCAGGGCCAGCCTGAGGTTTTCTGCCATCTTTTATAAAATTTATGCATGGCATAATTCTGATTTTTTACTGCCTTCTCCGTGCAGATACACACCCAATCTTATACTGATGGCAGCACTACTGTTTCTTCATGGCAAGACTTTTAAAATTTCTGGAAACTTTAAAAGCATGGAATAAAAACTTGTGAGTGTAAGGGTGGATGGAAGCAGGAAATTTGGGGGAAACAGTGGAAACACGTGCCAAGGTTTTTGGCACCCTTTAGAGTATTAAAGAATTTACTTCTTTTTTTAAATAGTTGCAAAGGGAAAAAAACAAGGTAGCAGGCACAGTTTGCTCATAAAAGTGAGCAGGTTTGGTAGATATATTTAAAGATGTGAAGGCCAGGACAAATTCATTAATATAATTTGTGACCCTTTACCTTCCAAACATACACTCATGTTGGGAGGCGGGGAGACTAGTAAATAAAAACGTGAAGCTTTAGAAAAGTAAGGTTTTTCATGTTGTTTTCTGTTCTCTGTCAGTCCTCTTACAGTTTTGTGGTAGAGGCTAAAAAGAGGGGAAGAATCAATACTACAGTACATTTGGTAGCCCATCTTAAAATGGGATTATTTGGACCATTTGAGAACTTCTGTTAAGCCAGAGTGTGCAGGATAAAGTTAAAGGATTGGGCTGTTGGCTCTTCTTCCCATTACCTTTTAAGTGTGGCCTGATGAACAGTGGAACTTTTTAAAGCTTAAATAGAGTCTTAGTGCTGTTGAATATATGCTTCAAGATTTATATCTAACTGATTTCTAAATCCTCAAAAACATTTTAATAGCTTGTTAAAGAGGACTATATATTTAAGACTTGTATAGTGTTCTATGTGTTTCTGTATGTATAAGTGTGTTTCCTGCCACTAAAGATTGAATTATATCCCCTGTGCCTAGAAAATAATATTTGTTGAAACAAAACAGATGATGATATGAGATTTAGCTTATTACTTTGTTTTGTGACTACCTTTTAGGGCCTTTTGTGTGTGTGTGACTTCTTGATTATTTCCTTTTATTTTATTGGATGGCATTATTAACTTTGACTTCATGAGACTCCCAGTTCTATTTCTGCCATGATTTTATAATCTGTGTTTTTAAAGTTGAGTTACTTTTTCTACAAAGAAAGTAGCAATATCCATTTAGTAACAGGTTTTATAAGGAAGAACCCGATTTGCTTTGTTTTAATCAACCTTTCCTTTTCTCTTTTCAGAGGACGTTAAGCAAGTTTTTGAACAGACCACAATTCATCAACATATTCCATTTAACTGGGATTCAGAATTTGTGCAACTACACTTTGGAAAAGAAAGAAAAAGACACCTGACATATGCGGAATTCACTCAGTTTTTACTGGTGGGTCTAGCCCTTATAAAAAGTTAAAAAAGAGTGAATAAGTAAAACTAGGATCTTGATGCACATTTGCTAACCCTGGCCAAACCATCCATTTGGAAGTATTTCTTTATTAGTATGTAGAAACTATAGGATTGAATAGACTCTTACAGACTCTGCAGAACCCGTTCCTACTTAAATGGAATACACATTGAGGACCCAGGAAATCAAGTGATTTGCTGAAAGGTCACATAAATCAGGAGGGGCAAAATCAGAACCTGAACTCTTGGCTTATGAGTGGTTCCACCACTACTTACCAATGTTTTGTTTTCCCTTGGGAAATGGCCAGGTGTCATCATCAGCATCTAACCATAGAATCATTTCACCTGAGGCCTTTTTATAGACAAGACACTGGATCTAGACCTTGACTGCATATTGGAATCACCTGGGGATTTTTAAAAACTATTGTTGTTTGGGTCCCCCACCTCTAGAGATTAGATTTTGTATGTGTGTGTGATGGAGAGCAGGGAGGGACTGCTTGGGCCTTGGGGTATTTAAAGCTTTTCAGGCACTTCTGTTGTGTTGCCAAGTTTGAGAATCACTATTCAGAGCACTTAGCTGTCCGTATCCGGGGTTCAGCTCTGTGGGAGTTATCTGCATTTCTGGGACACCCCTGGCCCAGTCCCTCCTGACTTCCTCTCTTCACTCCCTGCTTCGTGATAATTTCACTAGGCCACTGATGATACTAACAGAAGGCTAGTAACAAAATATGATCACAGTTTAGTTTTCCTCCTGAAGCATAATTTTAAGACTGTTGATTCGGATATTGTTTAGTCACTAGAGATCAATATCTAGATAATGTATAGGTCTATGTGATAAACCACTCTTTCTTTCAGATTTTTATGCGTTTGTTTTGTTTCTCTAACAATTTTATTTTATTAAATATAATATTTTAAAGACTTGTTTAAGGGAATTAGTTTGCTGTGTGTAAGTCGTGGGTCTTGAGGAAAATTTGCCAAGGAAACCATCTTTTTCTTCTTTTTTTTAAAAATTGAAATGTAGTTGATATACAATATTATGTTAGTTTTAGGTGTACTCTATAGTGGTTTGACATTTGCATACATTCTGACATGTTCACCATGATAAGTCTGGTAACCATCTGTCCCCATACAAAGTTATTACAATATTGACCGTATTCCTAATGTTGTGTATGACATCCTCGTGGCTTCTTTGTTTTATTACTGTAGGTTTATAGCTCTTAATCTCCTTTGCCTATTTGGGCTCCGCCCTCCCCCATCCGCCTACCCTAAACACCTTCTCTTCTTTGTTGTTAGTAACATCAGCAGTAGGTATCTTGGTGGCCCTGCTTCCTTCACGTGCCTGTGACCTTGCCAGAGTCTTCTGAGGAGTGGTTGGAAGCACAGCTGTGGGGCGGCGGAGGTGGAGGGTACAGGGGCACACGTGCACCGTGCCGTGTGCTCTTCACTCAGCATTTTGTGGTCTCCATTCGTAGGCACAGTGTATGTAATAGGTTGACTTTAATAGGTGCTTCTCTTTTTGACTTTCACTGGTATCATTATGATATCTAAAATTTGTCACGCTTTGTAGTTTGCTTTTATTTTCCCAGTCTTTGAAAACTTAAAAAACAAGATGTCTTAAACATGCCTTTGTATTTATTTTAAAATGTGTTAATGTCTATGAATTTCCATTTGCAGTTCTATATAAACATAAACCTGCTTAAATAACTCAGGTGAAGAATGGAATGTGAGTTGTTAGGTTTGTGCTGTTGTTTATACAAGACATCACGCGCAGTAGGAGGTGGTATTCATTTTGATGAGGAATAATTACAATAATGCTATTGAGACAAATGCCTCCAATTGACTTTATGGAACACAGCCTAATTAACTTTTAGTCTTAATGGGATGTTAGCAGTAGTAAGGATGATCGGGTTTCCCTTTAAGCAAATATCAATTATGCCGAATTGAGTCAGCTGTAATCCACTCAGCTGCTTCTAGGCCTTCCTCAAGATATGGACAAGCCAGAGGCAAAGATGAGATGACTCAGGGATTACTGATTAGGTTTCCAGCGCTGCAGCTTGTGGGACATTCACTTGTATTGGACTCTGTTCTATACTGGTGAATACACTCATCCCTCAGTGTCCTACGTGGGACGATTTTGACTTTGTAGCCAGAATGCAAGTGCTAAACTTTTACTAGATTAAAATGGTCTTGGTAGGTAATTAGGGCTTTGCTGTTGTGTCCCACTCCAGGCCCAGATATAAAGGAATTAATGGATGTATCATGGTAGACTTGCTATGAATGCCGATGAAATGCCAGTTTTGGTGTCTACCATTGGGTCACTGTCCCACTGCCCCCATTCAAATGCTTCCTTTGCTTCCTTTGAAGTCTTTTCTGAATGAAGGTAGAGCCTCAGACCTCAACTTCAAATACTTTGTTCTTTGGGGCTCTTTTCTGGATACAGGGACCTTCTTAAAGATGTAAGTAAACGTAATCTCCTATGTTTGGGGCTCTTGCTTTATCAAGCATGTGCCCGCCTTTCTGCTGTGGGGCAGAGCTCAGAAACACAGGCACCAGCTCCCTGTCTGGCGCCAAGTTCGTGAAAGAACTGCCACCGTGCATGCCACTTGCCTGTCACCTGAGGATGAAGAGGAGCAGCCAGCCGTAGGGTCAACTTCACGGTGCTTGTGACCTCAAGGAGCCTGTTGTCGAAAACACCGGTCAATCCCACTGAAGGGCCTAGAAGGTATCAGCCTCACACTCTTGTGTGTTAACCTGTGCTTATGTATGTGCACGTGTTTGTGCCTGGTGAGCAGTGCAATTCTCTGCAAGGTCAGTTTTTTTTCCCTTCATTTAAAAAATATTTTATTTTATTTTATTTTTATTTATTTATTTATTTAAATAAATAAAAAGCCAGTCTTTGTGGCTGCGCACAGGATTTTCTCTAGTTGCAGTGAGGGGGGCTACTTTTCGTCGCAGCGTGCGGGCTTCTCATTGCGGTGGCTTCTCTTGCTGCGGAGCACGGGCTCTAGGCACGCGGGCTTCAGTAGTTGCAGCACGCGGGCTCAGTAGTTGTGGCTTGTGGGCTCTAGAGCGCAGGCTTCAGCAGTTGTGGCGCACAGGCTTAGTTGCTCCGCGGCATGTGGGCTCTTCCCGGACCAGGGATTGAACCCGTGTCCCCTGCATTGGCAGGCGGATTCTTAACCACTGCGCCACCAGGGAAGTCCTAAAAAATATTTTACTATACGGAAGCTGGTGTGAGTTTGTTATAAGCCACCATGTGGCTGTGAGGACTCCACGTGTTCACATGTTCGTCTGGGTACTGTCTGACGTGGTTGGCGCCGGTCATGGGCATCGATTGAATGCTGAGCTGGAATGTTGTTTTCTGTGATTTGGTTATAAAATTCATAAAGTGGTGAATCAGTTTGATATACTTGGAGCTAAATTTGCCTTGTTTATACTTTGTATCTAAATGATAGTGTTGAAGCAAGTAGCAGGGATGCAAATCCTCCCTTCTAGAGTCTTGGTAGGGAAGGATTTCAGAAGGGAGTGGAGCCATAGTCCTGTTTCCCCCATCCTTAATACTGTTGCATCCACTGCTGCTATCTTTTTTGTACCGGGTTCTATCATCTCCACTTAACTGCATGAGCGATGGTGTGTACATGTGAATGTGAATGTAGTTTTATATGTTGCAGTGTATGTGTGTGTATTTTAAAATAGTCTATAAGCCTTTCCAACATATCTGTACTCTCAGCTCTTAGGGCAAAGCTCTCATTTTATGGTTACTAGTTGAAAAATGGATTTTAATGTACTGAAAACAGTATATTTAGAAAGCAGTTCTGAGAAATTTTCCTATTCTATACCTGATGGAACTCCTGTTCATAAATGATATTAACATAGAACTCTCTACCCTGTTTTGAAGTATTTTTGTGATTGTTACTCGCAGGAGGCAAGCCACCCAGTTCATCAAATGTTTGCTGAGGATGCAGGATTTGTCGAGAGGGCTTGTGCAAAAGGCTCAGAGGTGCAGAGGTAGCAACTTTTGAAATACTTAAAATGTACAAGTCTGGGCGGGTGTTCCTATGTTTAGTCGCCTGACAGCTCAAAAGGCACAACTGCAAACAGATATAAAATGTATACCCTATGAGGATGCTCTTTTATAACAAAAATCCTTAAGGGTTTGTAGCATAAACCCTTATGGCAGGTGTAAACCCGAAACCAACATTCAAAGTGTGGTTAGAGCAGCTGTCCAAAGTACAAAATTAAAGGGCCAGGTACTACTATAAGGTCTAGTTAACAGACCCATTTTACAGATGAAGTCTGAGGCCTTTTACTTTAGAGTCTCTTAGCAGTATCTCATTTGTGATTTTGATTTCCACTTCCCTAATGACTGATGATGTTGAGCATCTTTTCATGTGCTTGTTGCCACTTGTATGTTTTCTTTGGAGATGTGTCTGTTTAAATCCATTACCTTTTTCTTATTGGATGGGAGTCGTAGGCAATTGTGAGCACAGAGTGAAAGAAAGGCCTCTTAAGTTTTTCTGCCAAATTATTCTGTAGAGTCGGTACTGAGAGTCACTCTCAAAAAAAGAATAATAACAATGACCTTTATAATTTACAAAGTAGTTTTAAATATCCTGTTTCTGATGCTAGCATCCCCCAATACCCTGAGAGGTAATTATAATTATTCCCTATTATATACAAAAGAATAAACAGACTCTAGGGTAAAATTTTGCATTTACAGGTAATTTTATGGGGAAATGCTCATGGCTTTCAATAGGGTCCCAAAGGAGTACCCCAAAAGAGTACAGACCCGCTGTTCTAGAGCTTAACTTCTTCCATAAGATCACAGACATGTGAGGGATTAAAAAATATGATGCCATTACCACTATACTCCACTATATTGTCTCCAGGGCCATGGCTATGAGGTTAGTTTCTGTTCCTGGAAGGGGCCATGTTTCTGAATGGGGGTGTACAGTCATGCATTGCTGGACATTTAGCATTCCTGATCCCTGCCATTAATTGCCAGATATGATTATAAAAAAGCCGTAGTAGGGGTACGTGTTACGGTTGTTTCCAGTTACTTTTTTTTTTTTTTTTTGGCCACACCGTGCGGCTTGCAGGATCTTAGCTCCCCAACCGGAGATCCAATCCAGACCCTGGCAGTGAAAGCGTGGAGTCCTAACCACTGGACCGCCAGGGAATTCCCCTCCAGTTACTTCTTGATAATGGTTTATAATCATGGGTATATATTTCACATATAATTATTACAGTTTAAAAATCATCTACACATAGGAGTTTCTAACGGCTCTGGTCTCAGGATAGAAAAGTCTCAGATTACTACCCAATGCGATACGCTTGTTAACTAGAAAACTGTTGCTGTTAACTACCTCTCCTGTAGCATTTTCTAGCTTAGAAAGTGCTTTGGCTTGTGTTGGTCTTTACAGTTGCCTTAGGTGTTAAGCAGTTGCTGTTGTTTCTGTATGAAAGATGAGCACGTAGAAGCTTGGAGGAGTTTTTGTCCAAGATGAAACAGGTGGAACAGAAGTTGGTTTTAATTTTCCTAAATCTCTAGCAGTGTTTTCAAATTTTGTGTAAAATCTTTCTGAAGTGATTATTTTAAAAGGCGGTGCCCTGGGCCTCTGTCCCCACCAAGGGTCTGATTCAGTAGGTCTGGATAGGGCCTAAGAAATTGCCTTTCAGACAAGCATCCTGAATTGTGATGTTCCAGATGGTCCGAGGGCCACACGCTGAGAAACATTGGTCTAGATGACAAAACCCTGACTGTTTAAAAGCACAGAATCTGGTGTTCAGGTCTCATCCTAAGGCTGATGGGGAGCTAGGAGAGGCAAACATGATCAGATTGGTGTTTCAGAAGGACTGCTCTGGCTGTTGTGTGGACAGTCAAATGGAGAGGGATCTGACTGGGAGAGGGAGACCATCTGGCCATTTTCCAATCCAAGAGAGAAATGACTGTGGCCTGGGTTGGATGGTGATGGTGATGAACTGAAGAAAATGGGTTCAAGAAAAGTTCAAGAGATGGGCCTGACCAGGCTTGGTGATCTGTTAGGATGGGGACAGTAAAGGATATGCAGTACTCATAGTTCACTCCTGGATTTTAGGCTTGGGCAAGTGGGAGGATGGTGGTGATTTACCGAGATCGGGAGCACAGGGGGATGGGATGGAGGACATGTTGGTGAAGGCCTGTGAGGAGTGCTTTGCATGTAATCACCATTGACGTGTGTGGCTGGGTTGTTTCCACCTCATCACCTCAGTTCCTTGGGGTTAGGATCCCATAGGAGCCCCACCTATGGCCCCACAGACTTGAGCATTTTTCCAAGAAAATTCTCTTCTTCATTTCATGGAGCCAGGAAATTTCTTCTGTTTCCAGAGGCCTTCCTCCTATTACTGTAGGAAGAAGAGTCATGCAGAAATCAGCAGTGCTGTAAACTGGTGGCGAGGCCAGATTTTGAAGGTGGGATTCCATTAGTTAGCCAAGAAATGGGATAGCTGGCTTGGGAGGGAGTGGGGCTAAAAATCCTCTCTAATATCTTCTCATCAAATAGAGTTTAAGAATGAAGTTGCCTGACCCAACAGAAAGCCCTCATCACAAGGGTGTGAGTGTTTTACCATAACTTTATTCAGGTCCTCCTTTTGTCAGGAGATGGATGGTGAGACCCAGAGAGGTGAATCATAGTTGGTAGAGCTAGGAGTAGAACCTGGGACTCAGAGCTGTGTCTGGTGTCCCGACCAGCCATTCATATTTGTTAGGACCCTTGTCATCAGATCACGTGAGCCCCAAGATAGCCCTGTTGGATGCCAAAGCATATTCATGCAAATAAGGCAACTGAACAGTTTTGGTTCTTTTTGTTAAATCAAACCAACCAGTATTTTGGCTTATGGGTCAACATGGCATACAGACCAACCCAAGTCTTTTGTGTGAAATGGACATTTTGGTTTTCAGGTTCTGCACCCTAGAGAGCAGAGTTCTGGAAGTCAGCAGCCCCAGGTGCTGGTGGTTACCACGTGTCCCTCTGGAGGCCAGAGATTTGCTGCTCCTAGTCAGCTGTTCTGAGTCATAGGGTTGCGACTATGTATGTCAAGGTATCCTGGTTTAAGGCAAAACTTTCAGCACAAAAGGCTGTGTTGTTAAAAAAGAAATTGTTCCCCCTGCCAGCCCAACATCACCACCAAACAAAAGAAAACATAACCTTCAACCATGGCAACATCAAATTCTCAAGCTTTGGAATTGAAAGAGCATTTCAGGTGTTAACAAAAAACAATCCTTTGTAGTAGAACTTGCTGAAGCCACAATTGTTTAAACAGGTCAGTGGACCACTAACAAAGTCCTTACTTAGGATTGAGTAACCCAAGCCATTTGTGCCCCCCCACCCGGGTCCCCCAACTTGCCATCTGTATTAGTTCAAATATCTAGACCCTGGATCTTTAGTATCCAGAGACCATGATTATATTTGCATTCTTAACATGGGCGTGATTTTTATGTTGATTTTAAGTTGGACCAGATGGGGTCTGTGATACAGCTTTGGTACTGCTTCATAAATACAGCACCACTTGATGTTCCAAAATGAAATAATGAGTAAAGGTAGCTAATGTTGTTTTGCCCTCAGCTTCTCCAAGAGATGAGATTGTGTTTTGTGTCCAAATGGAAACCACTGCTAGTTTGGCGCCGAGTGACCAGAGATGGGGGAATAGCCTGGTCACTTGGAGAATTAGACGCAGGATTCATTTCATTCTCACTGCACTTTCTGCTCTCTGGGCAAAGGAAATCAGAATTCATTGTGCTCTTGTGTCCGTGGTGTTCATCAGCTTGCTGTTTTGTTGAGTAGCCTGTTGTGCAGGCTTTTACAGTAACATCCTGGTAAAAATGAACACACCATATAGCTGTTACCCACTGTGAAGTTTAACGTTGAATCAGAAGAGCAAGGAAATTGAGATGGAAAAACTCTGTACTTGGTTGTTGCCAAGGTGTTGCTGTGTGTGTAGTGTTACTAAAGACCCTTTTAATTAGAGACCCCACCCAGTGAATTGGGGATGAAATTTCACGCTGAACTCTGGAAGTCTGACTGCATAGGCTGAATGTGGGGAGCACAGAAAAATGTTGAGAATGGGAACTACTTATCTCTCTACCTATTCCATTGCCAAGTTCCGTTTTTCACTCAGTTTAAAAATATGTGGATCTTTATTTTAACTAGAATTTTTTCCTCCAAATTAGCATAGGATTATGAAAGTGATACTTATATATTAAATAGTAGAGGTCCTGATACTTGATGTAATATAGAATTTATTTGAAATAGGGCTAAATATAATACCATATTTTATAAGCAAACCTTCTTTATACATTTTTATTCCTCATTTTCATAAATAATTACCTGCATTTTCCCCAGAATTCTTCTACCACCACCCCTAAAATGGAATTCTTTTATATCTTTGTTGATAACCCGTTGTTATTAAAGTTTTAGATATATATTTTTTAATTTCAAAACTGTACAAAACACAAAAATGCAAAGTAGTCGGGTGTTTTTTGGTGTTCTTGGCTTTATAATATAGGTCTAATATAAATCATCTGGATCTGCTGCTTGTTTTGAGGGTCTATTGGTCTTTTTTTTTTTTTTTGGTTCCTGATAAATTGTTTTCAGGTTGAAGCACAAACTTGCACGTCTGAATAGAGGTGGAGAGAATTTTTGCATTCAAAATATACCCACTTGAAAATTGGAGATTATTAAGGAAATGACAGGCCTGGAACTCTTAGAAGCATGAATGTTAAACCAAAAGTGGTGTAACCCCTATATATGTGTATTTCTGTACAGCTAGCAATTCCAAAGAGTTTGATTTTTTTTTTTCCCCTCCTGCAGCATTCTGAATGGGTGTGTTAAAGTAGTTGGAAACTGCTACAGTAGAAGCCTAGTCCATTAATCATCACGTACCGGAATAGAGGGAACAGAAAACAGTTCACTGGCAAATGTAGAGAGAAACTGGGCCTCCTTTCACGTGCTGGAGCAGGACTTCCTTAGAGGTGGCCGTCCAGCTCCTTGCTCTGCGAACTTCTGGCCTTAGGTGAAGGAGGGCCCTTTCTCTTTACAGTCCTTCCTGGCTCCATCAACAGCGTTTAGGAAGCGCCCTGTGGCCTGTTACTGATAAGAGCTCTCTCGGGAGAGCCATGCCTTCATCCCAGCTCTCTGGGTTTTCCACAGGGTCTCAGGCCGTCGATTTTATTGTCTCTACTCACTTATTTAGGTATTGCTTCCATTTTTGTCATCTGCCTGCTCTTTCTATGCATTGTAAGATGATCTCATCCATTTTTACAACTTTATTTATTTTTTTCCTTCTGGTTTTTGGTAGGCCTTCCCCTAAAAGGAACGGGCAGCCCATGTAGGATAAGGATATGGCTCTGAAGCCAGACCGCCCGGCTGCATATCCAGTTTCATCCTTAGCGTCACGCGACCCTCAGCTGCTCTTTACCTAATTTTTCCATCTACAAAATGGAGGTGGTGGGTAATTCCACCTTATAAGGTTATTGAAAGATGAAGCAGGAAAATGCCGCTGTCCCTGGAGCATAGCCTGCGCTCAACAACAGTAAATGTTAGCCTTTTGGGGGTTTTTTTCCCCCCTTAAAATCCTGTTGTCTGCATTTCTCAGATTTACATTTCGACCTGTGCCTCTGGCTTTCTTTTGTTTGTAGCTGGAGGCAAAGCTCATCTCACTCCAAGTTTCTCCCCGTGGTCAACTAACTACCTCATCTCTTTCCCCTTAAGTATTTTCTTTTGTGGTAGATTCTCCTATCTCTCCATCATCCAAGGTGAGAATTCTTTAAGAAACTCTTGTTCCATTTTTATATATCAATCACCACCCAAACTTTTCTTAAAATCTCTTTTCCAGTTATCTGTCCAGATCACTTATGATCCCCTTACTTATGGTTTTACCCAAGGCAGCATAAGTTAGTGGTTGGATTTCTCAGGTTTGGAATCCGACAGTACTTTGGTAGAGATCTCAGCTCTCCCACCTCCTAGCTGTGTGATGTTGGACTAGTTACGTAACCTCCCTAAGCTTCGGGTGCCTCTGGGAGATGAAGGTGTTACCACTTCACAGGACTATTGTGAGGCTTGAATGAAGTCCTGTCTTTGAAGTTCTTGGCGGAGCCCCTGGCCTGGAGAAGTGTTCAGGCACTCAGCTGTCACTGGTATCCTCCACCCTAACTGGTCTTCGTTGCTCTGTTCCTGTTGTTGGTTCAGAATGACTTAGCAGAACCGCTGTTCCTTACTTACTAGGTGATTTTTTTTCAAGACTCCAAGAACTTACATTGGAACGGACTTTAGAGGTTTTTAAACCATTCACCTTGACCAAAATCAAAGCTACTTTTTATTAAGTGCTGGTCGCACGTGACGTCTAGTTTTTACCACGCGGTGCAATCAGGTGTTGCTGAGGCTCTGAGATATAAACACATTTCCCTATGCCCTCCCAGCTAGGCGCGCCATGACTGATACTTGAGCTCTGCCCATTCCGGTCCCAAACTTCAGATTTGTCATTATAACAGATTGCTTCCACAACCCCCTGTATAAAATGAAATAAAATAAAATATGAAAAAATAAATAAATAAAATAAAATTCCTTGACGTATGTTTCTCAGCCAGTAGTTGAACAGGTATGTCCAGTGACTGGGAACCCCCTACTTTGCAAGGTAGCCCATTTCATTGCTGAATAGTCAGGTTAAGTACTTCTGTGTTTTGTGCTAAAACCTGATCCCTCTATCTTCTCTCCATTGATTTTTTTTTTTTCTTTAAGAAGTACAGAGAACCAGTCTAACTTCTTTTTTAACTTGATAGTCCTTTAAACCTTTAAATGTTTGAATGTAACTATTGCTTCTCCCATTGTTCTCCTCTCCCACGCACGAAGGACGAGTTTATCAATTCTGGTCCCTTTCGTTTTGGAAATGAACGGTAACTACCCATGCTCTATACACCATGCATGCCAAAAGCTCGCCGTCCCAGCTTTACCCCTCTGGACTCAGATCTAGGATGCTTCACCGTCTTGGTAGCCCTGAATAGGGTTAGGTTTTCCTTAAACAGCTGTAGAGGTGTCAGTGGAGAGCTCTGATGTTAAGTCAGTCTACCATGAGTAGTGAGCCTGGCTATTTGTTTCAAAGGTCATTCAGTCTTGAATTAAGTATTTATAGAGAACCTGTGTGTGAGCTCCCCCAGGCCTCCTTATTGGTCTTTCTCCTCCTCAGTCTCTTGAGGGGGAAGGCCCTTTAGATTTGGTTTCTCTCCTCCATGGTCTCTGCTGTTGTTAGGAGGACAGTCCTGGTGTTTGAGAGCGCATCAAAGACTTTTTTGCCTTAATGAAAAAGTGTTGGGAATTTTATTGTTTTCTCGTGAAAATAGGCTACAGAAAAATCTAGAGCATTGGAATACTTTAAAAGCAAATTGACTGTTTATCTTTTCATAGCTATGAAGACTCCTAAGTGTCAAATAAGATTTTTAATCAAATTCCTGACAGCAGCATTATCCAGGCTTCCCGTGCAGTATAGTGAGGTATTAGGAACAAGGTCAGTGCAGCGGGACTGCCTGGGTTTGAATTCCAGCTTTGCTGCTTCCTGTCAGTGAGACATTCGTTTCCTCAACTGCTACAGTGGGGTTAATAATAGTTCCTACCTCATTGGGGTGCTGTGAGCATTAAATCAGTTTATCACTACAGAGCACTTGAGAACACTGGCAGGTAATGTATGCTTACAAAATGCTGTTACCGTGGCTGTTTTATCATTTGAGGTAATAGTTTTCATTTCCTCACCCAGAAGACGAAATAGTCATGACATAAACAGATGTTCTTCAGAAGGCAACCCCCATCTTCAGTAAGCTACTTTCAAGTTTGGGGAAACACATAACTGAACGTTTTTACTATACTCTACTATTAGAGAACTACCTGGATCTACCTTGTTTTTCATGGAATTTAGTGTCCCCAATCTTTAAGAACTGTTGGAAATGTGTTCTCAAGTTGTTCTTTGTTAGGGTTAAAAGTGCTTTCTTGTACCGTGATTGCGGGATTCCCGCTACTGAATGTTTAAGCGTGCACAGAAATGCGTAGTGATGCCGTTTGTCCTCATTACAGACGCACCCCGTGTCCTGCCGTGGGAGCATCAACCCCCACTTGGGTGTCTGTTTCCCAGTTAGACATTCTGGGTGGATTGGTCTTAGTGTTCCGGCTTCCTGCTCTCTGAGGAGTTGGAGTGACCAGGGAAACTGATGCTGCTTTTGATATAATGATCTGAGGAGCCCCGAGACTATTTTAGTTATAAACTAGGGGCAGTGGTAAATAACTGAACGCACTTTCTGGTATTGTTGAGAGTAATCTTGGCTTACGATAGCTTTAGCCGTGGGTCTAGCAATTCAAAGAAGACTGTGTTCATTTACTTTCAATTGAATACATACTGTGGTCATTTTTCGCTGCAGGGTGTTTAACAGTTGGTTTCATCCTTCCCTTTAAATTGGAGACACTTGTACAGAGGACCCCTTTTCGTTCAATACATTGTCATTTGTTCACTCAGTTGGTTCTATACAGTACCTGTCACTGAGGATTATGTCCATGGTTTATTGAGTACCTGCTATATCTAAAGCATTCTGCCTGCACCATAAGTAGGATGAAGAGGACACAGTCTCTTTTTCCTGGCAAGGTGGGGGAAAGACAGGAATGTAAATAACTGATTATAATGTAGGATGGAGTCAGACAAGTCTTATAATTGAGGTTCAAGCAGGAGGCCACATGATCAGTTATTTTCAGTTAGGAGGCCTGGTTATATTTACCTAAGTGGTGGCATTTGAGCCACCAAGTGGTAGGATTTCAGGAGCTAGAGCAGGAGGCTATAATCTCTGCCAGGTGGAGGGAAGAGTGTGGACAAAGGCCCGGATGTGTGGAAGGTCTGGCCAGGCTGGGCATGGGGTGCCAGAGACCAGGCTGAGAGTAACTCCTTGTAGGGTCTGGAGAGCCTTGCTTTGGAGATAGATCTTTACGACGAAAGGTTTCAGCTGAGGGTGATTGAAGTCAGGTTTGAGATGCTGAAAGGCAGCTGTCGATGTGTGCAAGGTGGATGCAGAGGTCAGAGAGGAGTGCCAGACTGACAGTTGGGCCCATGGTGACCATTCAGCTGTGGTCTGAGGAGGCCTTGAACCAGTGGTCAGGAGTAAAAAGGAAAAGATGCATTTGAGTGAACTTTCAAAGGTCCAAGTGGCTTAATGTAGTAACTGGTTTACTCTGGGGGAAAGGAAGCTGGAAGAATTGAAAATGACAGGTTTCTAGGGTAAGTGACGGGGAAAACAACATGCTAATAATTAAGCTTTGAACATGGGAGAAGGACCAGGTTTGAGAGCTGGGTGGGAGACGTATAGTAGTGGATTTAGCGAAGTGTAATTTTATGGCCTTTACAAGATACCCCCATGAGTATATTCGCTAAGCAGTTAGAAATTCTGGCGCAGCAGATAGGAGTGAGAGACTTGGATCTGGGAGTCAAGCCTTATGAGAAATCTTAGAAGAAGACCTAGGGAGGGGAGGTCTTTGCCTAGGAGCGTTGAGTGAGGAGACCTGAGGACAGAGGGCTGACAGGTGCCTCCTATTTAAGGAGCGAGTAGAAGAAGCACTAGAAAGATTAGGGTCCCGGATGAGAGTTCCAGCAGGGCTGGGCTGGATCAGCGCTGGCAGGTGCTATAACCGAGAAGAGGCTTTTGAGTCGGATAAGAACTCTGATGCTTATTATTGTTTTGTCTTTAAAAATGTGTTATTGTAGACACTTTCAAGCTCCATAAAAGTAAGGATAAAGGTATGATGACCCACCGTGTTCCCACTATACAGCTTCAATTATTATCAATATTTTATCAGTCTTCCTTTATCCCCCCACCTTTCTGCGGGAGGAGAAGGGAGATAGGATACGTCAAGGCATTTTCAGATTCATGTCATTTCTCCCACGCTTTAGTTTGCACTACTTCATGAGGACAGTTAGTTTTCATAAAACTGTAAGTCATTATCTCACCAAAGTTAAAAAAAAAAAAAGTTAATTCCTCAGTATCATCTAATAGAACTTTTTTAAATTTAAATAATTTAAAGTCCTTGAAAGCCACATCTGGGATGCCTTTTAATTTCACAGAGATTAGATCTCACCCTAAGGGCCCATTTGGGAAATGGACAGAGTGTCTTGAGGAAGAGAATATAATACTCTCTGCAGAAGGCATGCTTCTCCTACACAGCATATGATGGGTTTTGACGGGAGACCGTGTTTTATTTTTTGATACACTTATCCCCTGAGAATAGCAATAGAAATCTAAGGTTGGGCTTCCTGTCCTTAGATCATATGAATTAAAACATATATCCAGTGGCACTGCCACAGTTTTGCCACCTCTGATGCACGTACCATCCAGTTCCTAATTCTAGAGTGTTGGTCCTCAATCGGGACATATGGTCCTCTCTGGAGACATTTTTGATTGCCATGGCCTTGGGGAAAAGGGGCCACCAGCATCCAGTGGGAAGAGGGTAGGGATGCATAGGACAGCCCCCATAACAAAGGCTTAACCTACCCCAAATACCAGTAGTGTAGAGGAACAGCATATTCCTGAGCAGAACCACCCTTTTCAATCTGCTGTTACATCACGTGTCTGTGAACCAAGTTACCGTTAAAAATTTTTCTCTGTTCCTTGGAGAGAGGTTCATGTCCCTGTAGGTGTTTTTCCTTTGATCATCTGCATCCCCTAAGCAGGGTTTGTCCAGATCTTGGAGCCTACCAAGCTTCATTCTAGTTTTTATTTTCCTTGTGTCTTTGGACTAGAGCAGAACATGGAAGTGATTTGGTTTCTTTGGGTAAGAAATTTAAGGAGTGTACTTTCTCAGGACATGTTCACCAGTCTGAACAAAGTTCTGTCTTTGGAAGGAGGTAACTTGGGAGTGCTATTGAACAGGTGTGGGGCTTAGTAAATCAAGATTTAATGTATATATTTCTTCACCCCGATTTGAAATTGAGCAGTCATTTGTAGTAAATGGGAAACATAAATGAAGTCTTTCACCTTCTTTGTTTGCAGGAAATACAATTGGAGCACGCAAAGCAAGCCTTTGTTCAAAGGGACAATGCCAGGACCGGAAAAGTCACAGCCATTGACTTCCGAGACATCATGGTCACCATCCGCCCTCATGTCTTGACACCTTTTGTAGAAGAATGTCTAGTAGCTGTAAGTTGTTTTTTAATTTCTATTAGAGTATAGTTAATTTACAATGTTGTGTTAGTTTCAGGTGTACAGCAAAGTGAATCAGTTATACATATATCCACTCTTTTTTAGATTCTTTGCCCATATAGGTCATCACAAAGTACTGAGTAGAGTTCCCTGTGTTATACAGTAGGTCTTTATTACTTATCTATTTTATATATAGTAGCGTGTATATGTCAATTCCAATCTCCCAATTTATCCCTCCTCCTAGGTTGTAACTTGCCATAATGAAATAGCTTATTCTACCTGGTGTAAGCTCAGTAAATAAGGGATTGTAAGAACAAGTCTTACAGATTGTGTAGAGTTTCTTCTGTTTAAACACTAACATTTTTTTATTTTCTTAGTGATATTGCATCCATTACCAAACTTACAGAGAGTGCTTTGCCAGTTTTAGTGGGTAGGTTAACTTGTTACCTGGATGATATGGACTACCTTAAAGAAATGGTATTACCTGGCTTTTTTAAAAAGGAAAAACAGACATATAATCGCACATTAATTTGCTTTATATTTTGAGGTATGTCAAATGCTGATCTTTGCTTTTACCTGTTCTCCAAGGCAAAGTGGTTTTTCTAAACAAGTAGTGCGCATAGATGTATTTGAGGAGTCAGCAGAACAGGAACTCTAACGCTTGGATTCACTCATTCATTCAGCATGTGTGTGGAGGCGACAGTGGCACATGCAGTGTGTGGAGGCGACACTGGCACATGCAGTGGGCGGAGCCTTGCTGTCCTGTGTCGTGGAGCTTCCCTCCTAGTGGATGTCCAGCCACTCTCCTCCCTCATGGACCCTGAGGGTGTCCTGGAACGTTCCGTGGTGGTGGTTCCCAAGCCTTGGTCACGGAGCTTAAGAATCATCAGGGATAGTTATTAAAAGTGCAGATTCTGAGGTCTCTTCCAGGCCTACCCATTCACCATCCACAGGTGGTAAGGTCCTATAATCTAATTTCTGAGGCTTCCTAGGTAATTGTGATGATCCCCCAGATTTGGGACCCTTATGCAATGGTAACTCTTCCTTTGTTAATCCCAGGGAGAGGACTTTTTGGGTGTTTTCACCATCACCTGAGTTTCCCACAATGCTTACCATAAGGAAGAACTCAGGGGAGCTTTTCATTTTTCCTCTTTTTTTTTTCTGGTCCCTCTCTTTGGAGATGCGGTGATCTGACAAGGCCTTTTCCACTCCAGCACTGTGTTAATCTCGCTCCTTTTCTTGGCCCCCCTTCGCTATCCCAACTCTCACATCAGCTATTTCAAACGAGTAGTAAGTGAAGATTTATGTGGTCGTTACCTTATAAAGAAGTGCTTTGCTAATAAAAATATTTTGCCTTGTTAGGGAAGGTAAAATATTTGAAACCTCAAACTGAAGTTCCATTCATAATGGACATGCTGTCTGTTTTCCTTGTCCCCATGAAGAAATATGGTTTCTTACAAATTCTGATTATCAGAATTCTGACCAGTCTTAACCCCCATCAAAGCGTATGACATCTCATAATTTTACCATAATATGCTTGTTTGCTAGAAATCCTACCAATATAAAGTCTGTACTTAAATGCTGATTTATTACTACTTATAAGTAACATGACAAATGATGATATTAATGTTAGACTGACCACTTTTCATAGTATGTTTGTGTTGGTATAATAGGGTTTTGCATGTATAAGTATACACATGTATGCATGTGTATAATAGAGTTTTGCATGTCTCAGCTTTTAAGAATTGCTCATTAGATGAAATAAACAAACTTATGAAACATTTCCAATTGAAATTTGAACTCTGTAAATTACTACTGGTCCTGTTGTTATAATCCTACACATGTATTTAGTTTTCTAGGACTTTGTGGAGAGTACAAGTTCTGGTCATGATTAGTTGCAGTTACTTCTAAAAATCATTTATAGCTTTTTTTTAATGTGAAAGAAAAATGCTTATAAACATTTCTTTCTATACACGCTTTCTTGATTACTTCCAAAACTAGCATTTGATGTACATACTTCTGAATCGTCTTCATTCTATAAATGCTTTGTTTATTTTTCTTCTCCCTCCTCTTATTTTCAACTTATTTGAGGCTGCTGGAGGTACCACGTCCCATCAAGTTAGTTTCTCCTATTTTAATGGATTTAATTCACTGCTTAACAACATGGAACTCATTAGAAAGATCTACAGCACTCTGGCTGGCAACAGGAAAGATGTAGAGGTGACTAAGGGTGAGTGAGAATCTGAACTCTTGCCTGCAACTATCTTGGTGAGTTATTATTAGGGTAAAGAAGGCAACTAGGAGTTTACGTTTTAAATTTTTCTGTCCCACTGACACATATTAACCATATGGTACATGTGTGTTCTCCACCCTTACATCAGACAAAACAATCTTCAGCACATTTTAAATAAACCCAAGACAGTCTTTGAATGAGGGAATCATGTAAAGTTTCTTAAATGTTTTCAAATCTTACTAAAACCTGAGCTAAATTGGCATCCTCTAAAGTGACCTTCAGAAGTACACAAGGAATTCCATAAACTTGCACTGCTGACGGTGTGTGTTGATTGACGATCTCTGATCAAGATACCAGCATTTTAATGGGATTTTTTTTTTTTTAAACAGAGAATTCCCTTCGGAATTCCACAGCTTCATTAATATTACGTCCTGGGACCTATGCATATTGAGTTTCATATCTCCTTCCTGGTTTTCCCTGACCTGCAATTTGAATGGCTTCCTGTGTCATTTATTCAAAGCCTTTGGATGACACCAAGCTTTTAGAGTCAGTATTAGAGAAACTATTCTGCACACTCTTTCCAGATAAATGAAAGAACTGCAAAAATTCTTACCCTATTTGGATTGAGTTGAATTCTACGACTGTTAATAATAAAGTTTGGTGATGTTCGCTCATTCCTGTGCCTTGAGTTAATGCTGCATTTAGTGGCTATTCCTTCTTGAATCTTTCCCTTTTAACTCTTTTTCCATACAGAGGAGTTTGTTCTGGCAGCTCAGAAATTTGGTCAGGTTACACCCATGGAAGTTGACATCTTGTTTCAGTTAGCAGATTTATATGAGCCACGGGGGTAAGTTGCTCTTTTTTTTTTTTTTAATTAGCTTAATAAAGGGAGGTTAGGAGGTGGGGTAGGAGGACGGCAGCAAACCTGGAGAAGAAGGAGCCATATTAAAGATGACTCTGAAATACGGGAAACAAGAAAAGAGACGTTTTAAAATTCCATAATGTAAATTTTAATAAATTTGTATTTTGTTGTTGCTTGTGCTTGCTTTTCCCTCTAGACGTATGACCTTAGCCGACATTGAACGGATCGCTCCTCTGGAAGAGGGAACTCTGCCCTTCAACTTGGCCGAGGCCCAGAGGCAGGTGGGTAAAAGGGAGCACACTTGCTTCCTGGTGTTTCTTTGATAGGGTCACCCAACCCCTTTTCACGTGCAATTGCCTTTCCGACACTGGTCTCTGACCTACCATTTCTTTGCTTTGCACCAAAAATCCAGACCATTTCAAAAGGCTGGAAAGAGAAATTGCTTAGAGATGTTCTGAGAAACAGATAATCGGCATTTGCTTTTCCTGTGAAAGATGGGGTGATTTCTTAACCGCCTTAGAAGCCTAACCCTCCCAAAAGAGGCAGAAGATCTTTCCTTCTTCCCTCAATCTTGTGCTAGGAGAGGTGGGGCCGGAGTCCCGTTTTGGTGTCACCGTCCCAGCGTCGTGTTGCGAAATGAAAGCTGGGCTCTGCCCCACAGAGAGGCACTTCATCAGGGCATCGCCCAACTGCCATGCCTGCCGGTTTTCTGAATATCAAAATGAGATAATTTTGTTTAGTCTGGAGTCATAGTCTGAAGGCTTTTAGACCTATTTTCTTTGTGAAAGGACTCATAAGTTACGTGGAAACAATTTGAGGAATGCTACATTTTATTTTATGGTTAACAGAAACCAACCTCTTGAATTTGTGGAAGTCAGAAACCGAAGACCCGGGACCTCTTACATTTAACTCTTACTCGGCTTTCTACAGGTCAGGGTTAGAGAATAAAAGCCTCCAGAGCATGTGTTGTGCTTCCATGGTGTTTGTAAAATAAATCCACTCACAGACCAGCGTCGTTTTAGAAAAATGCCTCCTTTAAGGCAAAGCCATCTCCGAATCCCGTGAGACTTAACAGTTTTTGGCTGGGAGCTCCGGGTCTGTACAGAGACGCCAGTTTGACCACGATGGGTTGATGCGGTCTGCACTTTTAGGACGGGCAGCCCTCGGGCCAGGACGCCCTCCTTTCAGCTCTTTCCCACCCGACGGCCGCGGCAGGTTTTGTGTGCAGCATGTAGCTCAGAACGGTGGGTGTGAGCTCAGTAAACCCTAACTAGGCACCTCTGGAAAACCAGCTGGCTGCCGTTAAAAGAGGAAGCCGATTTCCCCGAGTGCAGGAGATTGAACTATATATAATCACGTGCAGAGGTGGAAGCAGCTCCTCTCTCCTCTGCTCTGATTTTTAAACACTGCTTACCAGATGATTATCTCCTCGTCTCTGTGCTACTAGCTCCTGTGGAAATTTGGGGATTAAGAAAAAGCAGAGAATTTTTTTTTTTTTTTTTTTAAAAGATTCCTCCTGTTCTCGAGCTGGCAGTGGTATCCCACAAGTTTTCCTCTACGCACTCTGCAGCTTTTGAGAGTTTCAGATGATGGGTGCTTGTGGATCCTGGCCGTGAAAGGGTTAGACGAGATTGATGAGATTTACAGCAGGAAATGATCGGCTGCTGCTTTAAAGCAATTCACTGGGGTCTTGCCTGGAATATTCTTTACTATGTGAACCCCAGTGGACCTGACAACATCGACAGACTGAAGCAATGGAGGTCATCTACCTGGTAGGCTAGGTGCTAGCATTTCTCCTCCACAGAGGAGTGCAGGAGGAGTCGTCTGCCTTGTGTCGTTTTGTGAGCACACCACATTTCTAGCTTTAGAAAAGTTAAATGAAAGTCTGGGATTTCATTTATTTTGTCTTTGGATGAGTTAGTGATAGTGGTAGGTTCCTCTCCCCACCAACCTATTATTTTCAAAGTATTTTCACCCATCGTTTTGATGCCAGCACCTTTCTAAGTACTGCATATTTATATCCGTGTAAATAGAACAGTGCCTTTCTAACGGATGCATCTGTCAAAATGAAGTTACTATAGTTAACAGATATAGATGGAAATCATCCATCTATACGGAGATAGCGTTGGATGCACCCCGTGGAATCTGCAGAAGAGATGTTTTACTTTCTTAAAGATGCATATTTCTATGTAAAGCTGTTTTCAGTTAAATAACTTTGAAGGAGATTCCAAATTATCTCATTGTATTAGAATTGTGCTACATTGACAGCAACTAAAATTCAGTGGGTTGATAGCTGGTATTGGTCATTATTTTCATTGTTCACCGATCTTAATTATCGTGGCTTTTGAAAAAACAAATGTTACTGAATGTATTTATTCATTCAACAGGTATTTATTAAGCACCAGCTATATGCCACCCTCATGTGACAGCTCTGTGTGACATAAAATTACTATTTTATTTATGTAGACAGAGAATTGAAATACTCTGAAATGTTCTGGCATCAAAAACACTGTAAGAATAATAGGGCAAAAGAACAACCATAATACAACAACTGACTGGCCTGAAGTATGAATTTAGAAAAGATGGACAAAAAAGGGGAGAAAGTATCAAATCACCTGTAGTACAACCACCTAGTTGTAGCCACTGTAAACATTTGGATATCTGGGGGATGAGATAGCCAAAATGTTAGTGTTATTATTATATGCATATACATACCCAAATAATTTTTTTAAAAATCGCATATTCACACACAGTCTTTAACATTGGTTTTAAAAGATTATCATGAAACATTTCAAACATTTTAAAAGGTAAAGAAAATCATACCATGAATACCTGTCTACTCACCATATTCTTTTTAGCCTGTTTTTGCTTTATAATACCTTATGAACACTTTTTCTGAGCATCAAATATCTTTTACAATATTGCTTTTTAATGACATACAATTTTGTTTTAAAGCTATAGCATTATTTTTAACCAGTCCTCCCATTATTGGACATTTAGGTATCCTTAGAGTTTTTGCTCTTAAAACAGTACTGCTTTTTAATATTCTTGTAGCTTGATCCTTGTTTATATATATGATTATTTTCTAGCCTAACTTTTTATAAGTAGAATTGCAGGGCTGAAGTTCATGTACATTTTAAGGGTTTGGGTGCGTATTGCCAAGTTTCCCTTCAGTTTATGCTTGATTAAATGGCAGATTTGAGAAGCTCTGTTTTTTTTTTTTATCATCTCTTGCCAGGTTGGATATTGCCATTAAACAAACAAACAAAAAACCCCAAAACCTATCAATTTGACAATTTGATTGTTGAAGAATGATGTCTCATTAATGTTTTTAAATTTGTATCTCTTTGATCACTAATGAGAATTGAACATTTGAAAATGGGTTCATATTCATAACATTTTGGGGGGCACATAACGGCTTTCATTATATTCAAACTTGATTTTAAAAATTAATAGCAATAATTACTTTTTATTAATAAGAACTTACAAAATCTAATCATACCTTCCTCTTTGACATTTTAGTTGTATCATGAGTTTAGAACCTAGTTGTAACTTTTAAAAAATAGCACGTGCTCATTTTTGTTCTGTCTTCCTTTCTGTCTCCTGTTTTCTCACTCTGCAATTCCTGTGCGTGCAAAGAAGAAGGCCTCAGTCGATACATCTCGACCAATTCTCCTACAAATTGCAGAGTCGGCCTACAGGTTTGGTCTGGGTTCTGTTGCTGGAGGTGAGTCATGGATGAGTGCAAATTTTTCATTTTTGTTATTCCTCTTTTTCCTCTGATTTTCCACCTTGAAATATTGAAGGACAAAGCCTCCTCTGGTCTTTCCCTGAGCTAGTTACCAGTCTGTATCTGTGTGATAGGATAATAACAAAGGGAACTTTTTCCTCATACCTACATCTGATCAGAGACTTAGAAGTGACTTTTTTCTCTTATTTATCTGCAGATAGGCTTTCTAGAGACAGGTTAATAATGAGGTTAGGCTGTAGTGATGTGCTTTTTAAAATTTGAACTGTCTGTGATATCCTCTTATCAGGAGACACTTGAATGAAAATCCACAGTTATTTATTAAGGGTGTAGAGAGTTTTAAAACTTGTATATACAAAATTTGTTTTTTTCTTCCATCCATCTTCTCTTTGATGTTAACCACCTCCCCCTTTCCTCTGACCTTAATTTCTTCTGAAATATTGTTATTCTTTGATTTTAGCTGTTGGAGCCACAGCTGTGTACCCTATCGATCTGGTAAAAACTCGAATGCAGAACCAGCGATCCACTGGCTCTTTCGTGGGAGAACTTATGTATAAAAACAGCATGGACTGTTTTAAGAAAGTGCTACGCTATGAAGGCTTCTTTGGACTGTATAGAGGTTAGTGCCATGTGCTACGTTCATGAAAGAGGAAATAGTAGTCAGAGGTTTGGTTTTTCCATCTGAATGCCTGAAATGTATTAGAGAGACTGTGTTAAAATGGAAATACAGCAGATTCTCAATTATCCATGCTAATGGGTGTAGGCTGGAGGCATCTAGGGCATGGCTAATCAAAACAGCCCATAATCTGAAAGCCATTTATATTGCTCTGCCATATGTTTTATTTCTTAAAAATAATTATTTTCATAAACATGTCTAGTGAGTTTTTAAAAGGCTTGTATTGTTTGTGTTCTTGAACTAACTCGACTCACCACCTAACAGGGAAAGGCAGCTGGGGGACAGGACAGAGCCTACTTGGGACTAATGATTCTCCTTGAATATTCCACAAAAATGCCTATCAAGCGAGTACCCAGGGGTTCAGTGCAGCACTCGTTCCTTGACTGTCTCTTTCTGAGTTAAGGTTGCCCCTTTCCCTTCCTCTGACTCTGTTCCCAATGGAGTTGATTCACATACCTTCTCTATCCAGCTGCTTCTGTAATCATCTAAGGCTCATTAATCAACAAGCACAGTAGCAAGAAGTATGTCATCACAAATGGAAAGGATCCCACAGACCCTGACTGCTTGACCACTGGCACTGGCCTAAAGGACATGACTTAACTTCCCGGCCACTCCCTCTGTGATTGCCTTCTACGAAGAGAAGTAACTGTATTTGCATCAGCTAAAATCCAGTATCGTGAGGCAGTTCCAGCTGAGCCACTTTGCCATTTGGCGACTGCAAAGCAGACGGGGTCTTCCCTCCCTACCCCTACCAGGAGATAGTATTTAGTACTCTGCAGAGACAGACCTTGAAGCCAGCAGCCGTGTAAGCCTGTGCCTGTAGGCCTCTTCTGCCATCTGCTGACTCTAGTCTTCCTCTTAAGCACCCAAGTTAAAAATAAAACAACAACAAAGAGACCCCTCTTGAAATCTCTCACCTTAGCAATGAGGAGGTTTCAAACTCCAGAGAAGCTCCGTCTCGCAGGTTCTTTTGTGTAGGGAGATAACCCCCATCAAAGGCCTTTTGATCTTTCCTCTGCCCTCTTTCCCTCACCCCCTGCCTCTTCTCACAATTGGGAAGGTCTTTGACCCCAGGTGATTGATGATGACCCTTACAGGGTCACTGCCTTTCATTTGAAATACTTTTCCCTCCTGGTGACAACAAACCTCGCAAATGAAATGTCTCCCGAAATGTCTCCCGAGTAGTACAAGGTTAATGTCACAGTTGCTGCTTTGCAGTGATTCAGGCAAAGGCTACTACTACCTGTTCATGTGGGTTGTCTTCTGTGGGGAGAGCTTTGAGCCTCGAACCGGACAAATGTCTCAGCCTTGGCATTGCTTCACAAACTACTTTTATGGGCTTCCCTTGGTGTTGGATTAAACGTCAAGGGTGCCTTCAGAATTGTGAGAAATGATTTTTGTCCTGCTGAATGCCTTTAATGTGCTTGTGTTGACCTGGTTTGTTTGAATTTTGAGTCCCTTCTCTTTCCTCTTTGACCACACCTGGCGGGTCTTGATTCTTGGTTGCATCTGGAATTCCTTCCTCAACCTATCCTTTTGACCCCATGGACAAAACAGCTTAAAGCGTACCTGAGTACTGAGCTACTCTGGGCCATCCCATAAACCTCATGCTGTTTCAGTTATATCGGTGAGACTGGCGGAACTGGTTTTAACTCCTCAGGGAAGGGGAGTAAGCCGGCCTGTTAGACAGACATGGAGGCTCCCTTTGAACACCAAAGAGGCAGCTCCTCATCCTTCTCCTGGTTTAGAAAGAGCCATTTATCTAACCTGTTTTGGGTGCCTGATCCCTAAGGGGTTCTCTTGTCAGAGGATGATAAGTAGAGTGTGAATATAAGGTGATTAGTGCTCGGAGTCACCTGTGTTCATTTCGCCCTGACTTCTTATCTCTTCTGGTAGACAATTTTAGAACAAAAGATGTACTCTAAAGCTTTGTTTAGTTTCTGTTTCGTAATTTGCATCTTGAGAGCAAAGAGGTGATTGGCAGTTTAGGTTTTTGAAAAAATGGTATATAGTCTTGCTTCATAAATGAATTATTCCTATTCTTGATTGGTTGGGGACTAATTCCCTTTAGTGCCTTGCACATAATCATTGATTAATAATTGTGTGTAACTGTATATTTGTAAATGCTTATCATTGGACAAGAGAGGGATCAGATGAAAACGGGAAACTAAATTACCAGCAAAAAATTAGAATAGAAACAAAAAAGACCCCAACTGTTTCTGAGAATCAGTATTCTAACCTTCGTGTAGAAAGTCAAGATGTAAAACACCCAACATGTGATTCTTTGACTGTAAATTTCTTACTAAATGTAATTTTGTTTAAAAGTTTAATATTCCAGGGGAAAACAGTTCAATTTAAATTTTGAGAATTTAGAATTGCTGCTGTTCACACTCTACCTAGCAATACTTGAGAAGGTGACAGAGTACATCTCTAATTTATAAACATGTTTCAAAATATTGAGCCTATTTTTTCCTATTATGGAATTTTGCTTAACGTGTAATTTTTCTTCATCAAGACATATATAATTGCTAATATTTCCCGAAGAGTATAACTTGGGAATGTTGCATAAGTAAGTTCTCTCCCCTATTTTAAAGCTATATTTGGAGGAAAAGTTGGCAGTTGGCCCTGAAAGAAGGTGCTTGCAGCATGCATCCTTATTACAAGGTTAATGTAACATCGCTCTCCCTCTCTTTTTTTCCTTCTTACAACAAGAATATGGAACTCGAAAGGAAGCGGTTTTGTATTTAGAAATAGTTCCCTGTGGAGGTCCGAGAGCGAAGGCTCTTTTTTTTTTTTTTAATTTTTTTATTTATTATTTATTTATTATTTTTATTTTTGGCTGTGTTGGGTCTTCGTTTCTGTGTGAGGGCTTTCTCCAGTTGCGGCGAGTGGGGGCCACTCTTCATCGCGGTGCGCGGGCCTCTCACTATTGCAGCCTCTCTTGTTGCGGAGCAGAGGCTCCAGACGTGCAGGCTCAGTAATTGTGGCACACGGGCTTAGTTGCTCCGCGGCATGTGGGATCTTCCCAGACCAGGGCTCGAACCCGTGTCCCCTGCATTGGCAGGCAGATTCTCAACCACTGCGCCACCAGGGAAGCCCGAAGGCTCTTTTTGAAGAACTCATTCGGCGCGAGTTGTTTTCCTCTGTCCTTTCTCTGGCAGTTGCCAGCATCCGTGGGCGGTCCTGGAAGTTATCCCATCATAAGCAGGGACCACGCTTGAATCACGGCCCCGTCGTCAAAAGGCGACTGATAACACAGCTATGGGGATTGTTAGCACTGTCTTCAGTTGATGCTGAGTCCTGGGAATTTTTGTGTTGTGAGTTGGTGAGGTCTTCTCTGCATGTTTCTGTGCAGCTCCCTGCTTCTTTGTCTCTCAGAGCCTCTTATCTTCGGGGGTAAGTTTGGTTGTTAGAAATGATCCCCTTAGAAATCCTATGAGACTGACTCTGCAACCCTTCTCTGTAATGCGGACTACTTTCTTTACAAGAAAATTATTGATTTTCCTAGGTTTTTCTGTAATTTTTGAAATTCAGACCCTTTAGGCTAAGTCTATCTGTATCACAGGAAATAACACCCAAGAAAATCCAGATCTCCCTGAAGTCACTTGTAAAAGTCTTCCTCTATTTCCTCCCCAGTCTCCAGATTGACTTAATGCACTCAGGTGTTTAAAATCCTTAATGAATTACCTGACAGCTCATTTGGTTTGAATGAACTACATGACCAAACGAGTCACTTATTGGCTAGCTGTAGACTTGGCATATCAAAGAGAAACAATTGATTCGGTAATCATCCATAATTAAATGCTCTTAACGTTCCAGGAATAACTAATTTCTACCTCTAAATTTTTGCTACACTCTCCTCTCTCAGATGCTTCAGGTAATGAGATGAGTACCCTTAGAAATTGGAAAATGTTATGGGGAGGGAGGACCATGGGGAGAAAGATGGATTCAGGAGAAATACTTCCTAAAGGAAGGTTTTAGTTTTTATTTCTGTTCGTGGGAAAATAAGAAAACCTGCCAGGAAGGGAAATTAGATCACTTTGTGAATTAAACTTAATTTGGAGTACTACTTAGTCTTTGAGGCAGTTGGAAAAAAAAAAAAATTTTTTTTTTTTTTTTTAATCAGCCCATTGACCAGGCTTGCAGAGTTTTAAATGTGTCTATTTTGGGTTGTCTATGTGGTGCAAAAGCAGTCGTCTTCCATCCTGGAATGTTCTCAAGGTGACATCTAGAGGATATTGTGGTGATATCTCAGGAAGTTTTGTCAGATAGCTAGTTTAAGCTACATCTCTTGGGTGGTTAATGGTTCTATAGAAGGCAGTATCCAAATTATGTGGATCCACAGTGAGATTCCTTCTTGCTTAATTCTTGTAGATAAAAATAAGTTTAAAAATTCTATCACCAAAATAAAGCAATTGGAAGTTGTACAAGTCTGTTTTGCATAACTTAAGAAGCCATGCATCTTGGCACAAACCACAGTGAATCCGTACACTGCACTGAGTCATGATGTCCATTCATGTCCACCAAAGCTTCTAATGAGTGCAAAATGGTTTGGTTTGAGTCTTATTTTCTTGGCCAATTTCTGCACATTTTCATTTAGGGTGTTAAGTTGTGAGTAGATCAAAAAGCAGATATTTGGTTATAGGAAATCAAGTGAAAATGAACAAAAGACTTGGACAGTTCCTGAGTTGGGTAATCAAATCTCCAGAAATCTACCGTGAGCACAAAGCATTAAAAGGGGAGACTAAGGTGACACAAACTTGGAACTGAAGTGGGTGGGAGTATCGTCAGAGGCTTGAGAGGGCCGGATGAGAACAATGATGAGCTTAGAAAATTGGGAAAGATGGAACTAGCCATAACCTGGAGAAGAGAAGATTAATTAGTGAACGAATTAGTTCTAGGCCTCAAGAATGATAATTTATTACCAGCTACTGCCAATGCTGAGACTGAGACAAGGGAAATAGATTAAATCTCAGCAGCGAGGAAATTTAGATAGAAGAGAAGATAACCAGGACCCTGAAAGTTGCCATATACTAGAGTGAAAAACTGAAGGAGGAGAGGGTATGATTCTTCTTCCCAATGATCTTCACTTCTAGAAATCCTCCAAATAGAGGAGGAGTCACAGGAACCAAGGTTTTTCTAGACCATGACAGTATCATTCCATCATGCTTTAACAATCAGTCTCCCAAAGGCATCCTGAGCCATAGCTAAAATAATAGACGGTTCTTGACATGTTGAGCAAAAATATTTAACCCAGATAAACAAGCATTTAAATCTTAATATCTGCCATGCCCCCAGCTCCACTGTACACTCAGCTTGGAGTGATATCCTGAGAGCTGGTGGAAAACTGGATAGTAACGAGGGCCATGAAAGGGGATAGTGTAGTTGGGAGAGGAGGGGCATGCCTCATGCCCGGGAGCTGTATGAGTCAAAAGCAGAGAGACATAGGGGAGGGGTCGGGGTGGGAGGGGAAGAAGAAAGCTTGAACAAGTGAAGAGAGAAGGCCATGGAAATAGGAGCAGGAAGAAAAGCTGTGAGGCAGGGCACACAGAGTGCTGATAGCTCCAGAATAAAGGTTAATCTGATGTTGAAAGCAAGGAGGGCTCTCTGGGAAGATGGGGACAAGCGTAGGGGCCTCCGTGGCGAGGTCAGGAGGCTAAGAATTTAACATCGGAGGGGTCGCCTCTGGGTTGAAACTAGATAACATAGAAGAGTGCTAGATGTGGTTTCAGCTACAGCAACAGGAGTATTTTATGCATTAATATCCCCTGCCGAGCTCTACTGCCTGTCTCTGCCCTGGATGGCTTGGACGCTGTCTTACGTGCTTTAAGCTACCTTTCTCAGGGCCGGGCTGGCCACTCTTGAGCTTGTCTTCTGTCTGACCTGAGACAGAAATGCTGCTTTAATGACGGGTCTCTCCCTTGCTGTGGCCCGACGTCATCTGTGCTCCTCCGTGTCTTGTCCAGTGTGGCCTGTCGGGACGGCTGCCGCACGGCGGTTACAGTTGTTCGTGGACCCTCAGCCCGGCTTCTGACCCGCTGCTTTCTCTGAGCCTCGTTCCCCAGTTGAGCCGTGACTCCCACTTGCCCGCCAGGTTATAGTCTGCAGCTCAGCTCGGCAGGTCAGCGCCTTCTCCTGTGAGAGCCTCGTATTCCCTGGAGAGGGAGGCGTGGAGGCAGATATGGGTGCCCACCACATAGCCGCCCTCCTCTTGCTGTGGGAAAGGGCCCAGCCCTGCAGCCTGCTAGCCCAGCGTGAGCCGGCACCCAGAGAAAAGTTTCAGAACGTTCTGGGCTGGAAAACAATGCCTTTGTTGGAGCCATAAATCCACTAGAGTGCACAGGGAGAAGCTGAGCATCCCGGGGCCGAAGAGCCCTGCTTTGGGAGGCATCATGGACCCGAATTCAACTCAGCGCCACAGTACGGTCACCACATAGTGAGGGACTCGGGAGAAGCTGCTTAGCCTCTCTAGAGCCCAGTCTCCATGGAAGAGGGAGAGGATAGTGATGCTGATGGAGGTGAAGAACAACAAAAGAACACCTCTGTAGTACTTACTATGTGCTTGACACCCTTCTGAGGGTTTTGTGTATATTGTGTCATCTTCGAAACTACCCCATGCACGTGGTACTGTGTTTATCCCTATTTTACAGATGTGGAAACTGAGGTACAGAGAGGTTGGGTAACTTAACCACAATCACACAGCTACTAAATAACAGTCAGAATTCAAACCCAGCAGCCTGGCTGCAGACTCCACTCTCTTAGTCGCCCGGCTCTTCTACTCCTCAGGAGAAATGACGTGGTAAAAAGTTGCTTATCATCCGAGGTGGAGAACTGTTTTAGTTCTTAACTGAAACATTTTATTTTAGCTTAAAAACGTAGTTGAAGATGTGGTATTACGTCTGTACTGCTTCCTTATCTTTGCCTAAAGTAAGTGGTGCTGCTAGACACTGTCAGACCGCGTGTGCCCTCGCTGCTTGGCGACAGCTCTCCTAAGGATGGGCACGATGCCATGGGGAGCAACATTGTACGCCTAACCTACCTCCCTAATTCCTGTACTCCCATAGTCGCTAATTCCGGGCTGTGAGCGTTATTCAGGATGAATTGCCTCTTGTAAGCAAGAGGATAATCAAGAATATGCCTTGAACAAATAGGTAGAAAGAAACTTTCATCGCCTTTTTTGAATACGTAATATAGGTTGTGAACAGTGTCTGGCTGTTTGTATACATTTACTCATATCATTATCATAATAAACCAATGAGTCGTAATTAGCATCCTTGGTTTACTAATGAGGAACTTAGAGTTCAAAGAATAATGTCCCCAAGATCACTCAGCACAAAAGAGGTGCAGACCTAGGATTCCCGCCCAGGTCTGTCTACCTGCATGGCCCGTGCTCCAAGCCATTCATTTTGCTGCCGAGCCGTTGGAAACAAATAGCTTTAATTAGGCCAGCATTATTAATGAGTTTCTTTCGTAGTCCCTTCTAACTCTGAGATTCTAGAATTATATTTCTAAAAACTTTTTTGAGCAAGACTACAGCTTAGTGGCCCTCTGACCGGCACACTGCTCTCGGGAACTTCCTGTTGGGGGTTCTGTGTGAAGCCTACAGTGGAGGTTCGTGGTATGGGCTTAGTTCCCACACCTCCAGCTCAGTTCTTTCTCATTGGGTTGCATGAAGGATGGGAATCAGAGGGGATAGTGTGATTTATAGCTCAACCCCATGAAATCTCAAGACAAAATACTGTATTAATATTGTACCCTGTAAATCTTTTCTCGCATTAGCAGCCTTCTGGTGAAGTTTGCCAAGGAAGCATTGCCATATGTGCTGATGGAGCTGAACTAAAATGAGAAGATTAGAAAACTAACCACACTAATAAATTTCATTTGAGGCAGTTGGAAAACAGACTGCTGTTTTGACAAGTTAGAAACAGCACACACATCCATTCTCTGTTTCTGATGGTTAAAATGAATTTCCAGAATCCAACAGAAACATCTTGTATTAGAAGCCTAATTTTTCTGCTGAGTTACCCAGATGTCAAACATACATGTGCTTTAAACTCCAGTGTGATGGCGTTGAAGTGCCTTCACCAGACTGGCTGTTTTAGGCATTACTGAGCCACACTACCCTTCCTCCCTCTGAGGTCAAGGAACCGGGAGGTTTATTGAAATTCCCACCTCTCTGACTTTCCTTGTCCTGCAGGTCAGGGCCCCTCCCCTCCCAACGGGCATTTGCCCACGACTAATGGTGTCAAGGCCCACATCTCTACTGGCTCTCAGATTGTCATCCACAGCTACCCTTTGTTCCCTAGTTTGCCAGGGTTGTCACCACAAGAATGGTACTTAGCCAGTACCTCACTGAGTGCCAGCATCTGGCCCACGTCTTAGGAATGGATTTGTACTTTGGTTTTGTTCTTACTGGGTTGAAGTTACTCATTTAATACAGTGGAACTCAGGGCCTTAGATTAAATTACTTTAGCCTCCTAATTACTCTTCGTGCCTTGGTTCTCTGCCCTTACCATCTGTCCTTCACCTGCCTCCAGAACTTTTTACTTTTTGAACTTGACTCTTTAAAAGCCACCCCATGTGTCTACAGAATTTTTTCCAACCCCCTTAGTGTGGCCTGGGGAGAAGCAGCGCAGTATACCGGCTAGGAGCACCCCCTTAGAGCCAGACCACCTAGGGTTGAACCCCACTGCCCCACCTAACAGCTGAGCCACCTTGGGGCAGGCTCCGAGAAGTCTGCCTCAGTTCCTCATCTGTTGATGGGATAAAAATAACATGTGCTGAGTTATTGTTATTGACTACTTGTGGTGTAGATTAAATGTGTTGATTCACATAAAGCGCATAGAGAAGTGCCTGGCATGTACTGGCTGTTGTCCTTATCGCTGCTACCATTGTTTATTACAATGTCTGTGATCTCACCACAGCCTCCAGTGATCTCGCCCTCACCCTGGCTGTGCCATGGTCTTGAGAGATTTTGGTGCCTTTTTACGCTCTGTCCTCTCTGCCTGGATCACCTTGCCCTCTGTTCTACTCATGTCTCTCTTCTCCAGTGAACCTCTGCTTAGCCTTAAAGAATCAAGTTAAGTATCTCCTCTTCTTTGATGCTTTTCTCCCTCCTGCAGGCAGAATAACTGGTTCTCTCCGCTGTGTTCCCATAGTACTTTGGTGCCCCGGGGCTGTGATACTCAGCACTCTGTTTTTAGGTGGTGTGTCTCCTTTCTGGCACACACAGACACCTAGGGCTCCCTTTTCTTCTAAACTGACACTGGCTCCAGGGGATGCCACAGATCTTACTATGTTCATCCCAGTTTCTTCCAGTACCAGGCACAGAAAGCATTTGGTAAATGTTTGCTGAACAAATAAATATTTGCTGCCCTATATATAGTCTTCAAAGCAGGGTTTTCTCTATTGTTTTGTTTTGCTCTCTGCTGTTCACAGTGCATTACTAAATTTATAGTGAGAAATACAAATCTCGATAGCTTAGAAGGCTGGCTGAAGTGATTGTATCTAACGCTCTAGTCATTTGGCTCTGTGGGCTGTTTTTTAGTAGTCATTTAAAAAGACCATCACAGGGTAGTTAAAGAGACAAGAGATCATCATTTAAATCACAGTGCTATCAGCCCATCCATGGCTTGGTCTACAATTTAATGATGGGAATAATACATCTAGCAAGTAAATATTTAACTAAACATTTTGGTACTTGACCTGAATGCAGAGAGTAGAATGGAAATTGTAAATGTTAAGATGTAGTTTAACCAGCTTATCCCTGAATTTTACTGGTAGAAATTAATGTTGTACTTTCATAAAGTAATAATAAAGCCTTTCTCCTCATAGATGTTATCTCATGGTATAAGTAAAGGATTAATAAGTGTGCACAGTTTAGGAGGAGAGAATTCTTACTTTGAATAAGAGGCGTTTGCTTTGCCCAGATGGTTCCATATTCACATTTTCTGTGCTGTTTCGGTTCATTTAGATTAAAAAGAGTATAGCCCGTACTCAAGCTAGCAGAAGCATAGGGGAACTTTTGGTAAGAGTTCACATGAGAGAGAAGGAAATCCGAGATCTCATGGGGATCCCAGGGCAGGAGTTTCACTGGAATCTGGCCTCAGTGGGACCGGAAGATGGTCAAGGCCGTCCCTCCCGCCTGTGCACCTTTCACGGGCTGTGTGTTTTCTCTCTCTCGGGTGTCTCCATTCTGTTCGCTACGCATTTTCTCCTGCCAGTCTTCTTCCTTTTCGTATCATAGTTGCTACTTCCTTGTGGCATTATCACACACGTGTCTTCAACTGGCCACTTTCCCCGCCCCATCTGGCACCTTCTCAGTTTGTGCCTTTGTGCTGACTGGCTCATTGCCTTTGAGAACTCTGTCACGCTCCTGGGAGAAGGATCCTGACTGAGTAGCTCTACTCTTGGTGCCAGGTCACAGGGCCCAGGTTGCTGAACTCATTGGCTGTACATCTTTTAGGTGTCTTGCCCTTGGGGATGAAACAGGCTCAAAATATGGCCGCCTAGAGAAGACGTTGCAAACCCAACTGTTTATAGGATCCGGGCAGCTTCGTTATATCAGTGAACAAATGAGGCTGGATGTGAAAGGCAAGCACACATCTGCCTGTCAGGCAGAGGACAGAGTTGGGTGTTGTCTAAAGGCAGAGACTCTAGAGGAGGATGGCTTATATTTGAACCCCAGTCTCCCTACTTATCATCTGGGTAACTGAGAACAAATGACTTAATCTCTATAAGCCTCAGTTTCCACTCTACAGGGTGGTTTTAAGGATTAAATGAGTTAGTAAAGTGCTTAACATGGTGCCTGACACATAATAAACCATATGTTGGCTGTTTTTAGAGGAAATTCTGATTAGCATCAGCATCCTTCTCATTTAGCTTTACAATGAAATGAGCTTTCTCCAATTCTGCCTAAATCATGAAGCTGTCTTGGTCTATTTAGTTTCTCCCTTTTTGTAAAGCCATAAGCCCAGAGAGATATTTCTCTATTGTGAGGATATCAACAGAGCAAGAAATGATGAACGATAGTTGGCACTTGTCCTTATTGCCATGCTGGCATTAGGGCGTGGCGAGGACCTTGCTGAATTGATGCTTGGGTCCTGTCTAAAGGGCAGAGCCTCACCCAGCTGGAGATAGATTGCTGTGATGTCAGAAGGAGGCCCAGAGCTGTCAGACCCATTAATCAATCAGTTGATCAATCTAGTCATCCATTCAGCCATCTGTCTATCTATCTATATAATCTCAAATTATGTTTAAAACCTGTGCTACTCAGCAAAACACATCTGCAAGCTGATGCACACATCCCTCGAGCTAGTGACTTTTGGCTGTAGGCTGTTTCTTTAAGAAGATGACGTGGGCAGGGCTGGTCTCTCCGAAGAGGCTGAGGGTGGACCTTTTAACATAGCGAATTAGGAAAGTGTACTTACTGGTGACGGATAACACCATGAAGACCCTCCCAAGGACAGCAGCACGACACGGCAACAATATATTCTGATCCTTGGGGTTAGCTTACTGAGTGTTTCCAAGGAAAGGCATCTGTCTTTGATTCGATTTTCTTAGAAAGAACAGATGAAAAAGGTAACTTTTTTTTTTTTAGTTCAAATATGTAGGTCCACTACTGTCATAACTGCCTTTCCTAGAAGTGGCCCTTTCCTGTCAAAGACCACACCTCCTCCTTGTGCCCTGATTCTTAATTTCCACTCCACCTATCTTGTCCAAAACTGAGCTCTGCCATCTTCATGTGTACCAGGTGTTAGTGCTAAAAACTGAGCTCTAGCAGTCGGAGCCAGTTACACACACACACACACACCCCCCACACACCCCACACGCACACACACACACACCCCCACACAGACACACCTCACACCCCACACGCACACACCACACACACACACCCACACCCCACACACACACACCACACACACACAAACACCCCACACCTCACACGCAGACACCATGCACACACCACACACACACACAAACACACCCCACCACTATGCCCTGTTTTCTGCACCACATCCAGAGTGGTGTTTTGAAAATATGAAGTGACACATCACTCTCCTCCTAATGGAAATGCTTCTTACCTGACTTGGAGTATATCGGGCTTCGGGGTCCTGGTCTGCAGCGTGGCATCAGGCCCCACCTGTGCCTCTCCCTGTGCCTGCCTCCTGTGAGGCGATGTACTGACACTCTCCCTCATTTTTGGGCACACCAGGCTTGTTCCCACTCTGCTGTCTTTGCCCCGTCTGTTCCCCTTCCCGAAATGCAATGCACGTTTCCCCAACTTTTTCAGCAAGGCCTCTCCCCTCCTTCCATCTGAGACCAGTCAGAGGGAGCCTCGTTTGTCTTGAGCTTGTCACAGAGTCATAGTTGCTAAATGTATGAATGGCTGAACCGTGGGCAGTGGAGGGGGGGGGTGAGGAGCTGAGAAAGGTGTTAGAGAAAAAGAATATTTTCACTAAAGTCCACTGATTTAAGAGGCGGGAGGGAAAAAAGCAAATCTGTGGAATAATGAGATTTCCTGTATCACTAATACTGTTGATTTACCCAGTGTGCAAACGATCCAGAATGTGGGGGGGAATTTACTCAGGCCTGATGTGGCTCTTAGACATTAGTACCTAAACATTCCATTTCAAGTACTCTCATTCAAGGTAAGAGCAGAAAATGGCAGCAAAGATTGCCCCAGTTTTTACATTGTGATCCCCCTCTTTAGAGCTGTTGATGTGTTTAGTTAATGTTAATTTATTTAATATGCTTCTACTTTTGTTGTTTTTCAGGTCTGTTGCCACAGTTATTGGGAGTCGCCCCAGAGAAGGCCATAAAACTTACAGTAAGTCTTTTGATTTGATGCTTCAGATGAAGGGAGTTTGCACATACTCAGGAATCTAGCAGAGATTCTTTTTTTTTTTTTTCCTCGTTTTTAAAGTGTTTGTTTATTTATTTATTTATGGCTGTGTTGGGTCTTCGTTTCTGTGCGAGGGCTTTCTCTAGTTGCGGCAAGCGGGGTCTGCTCTTCATCGCGGTGCGCGGGCCTCTCACTCTCGCGGCCTCTCTTGTTGTGGAGCACAGGCTCCAGACGCGCAGGCTCAGTAACTGTGGCTCACGGGCCCAGCTGCTCCGCGGCATGTGGGATGTTCCCAGACCAGGGCTCGAACCCGTGTCCCCTGCATTGGCAGGCAGACTCTCAACCAGTGCGCCACCAGGGAAGCCCTAGCAGAGATTCTTATGTGAAACAGCAGGTCTGTGTTTCCTCAGAGGCGCTAACGGATTTGAACATAGAGGTGCTCACCACACATAGCTTTTTATTATTCCCCATTTAACAGCAAACATCTGGGAATGTGATAATATACTTGAACAAGGTTTTTGGTGGTTGCCACCACCGTCATCATTGTCAGCATCATTATAGTAGTGGCAGCAACAGCAGCTAAATTTCCTTCAGTACCTACCATCTTAGGTGCTTTCCGTGTATTATCTGTTACTGTTTTAATCTCAAGCAAGGTGTGACCCACAGTTTACGAGTCAGGAAAGTGAGGCCCACGGGGATTAAGTATTTACCTGTGTTTGCACAGGTCATTAGTAGGAAGACTAGAATTCAAAACCAGATTTTTCTGACTCCAAAGCATATTGTTCAAGTACACATGCTATTTACAGAATTCATGTTTGGGGTGTATTCTGTACACATTTGCCAAAGTGACATGTTGAGGGGTCTGAGTTCTAGTTTAAGTTGATCCTCCATCAGATTGGTTCTCCAGTGCCTGACTCCTGTCTGACAGGTGGTAAGTATTCAGTATGTATTTGTGCAATGGATAAATAATTGCATTTTCATCACCAAGGTCATAAAGCCCCAGAAAGTTAAACTTTACTTTTGGATTGGGCTGTGTAGCATTGGTGCTGAAATTCTTCTTTTACCGTCTTATTTTGTGACCTTGGGACAGCTAATCTTCTGACTGATCCTTAAAATTGCTTGTAGTACATACCATTTTGAGAATGTTATACTTAATTAATTAATGCTCTTGATGTTCTCTGAGAATCCTTGAGAAATTTTTTAAATACTGAATTTCTACTAAGCTAAAAGATCTGCTCAGCCAAATTTGTCTCGATGATGCTGTTTTAGATTAAATCTTGTCGGAAGACTTGAAAGTGATTTTTTAATCAAATCCTATAAAACAGTTTTTAAGTTATAAAAATGTATGTTTTAATTTTGTCTCTATTGTTAATATGTCTCTCTTTTTATGCTATTGTAATTGCAGGACATATTTGAATTAAGCTTGTAAGCCACCTCTCTTAATTGTTTTCTCCGTGAAACATCAGGAATACGTATTTATATATTTTACCTTTCAAAAACTATGTATATGCTATTAAGAGCAAACTCTTAAGATACTTCATTTATTCAGTTTATGATTACTCCAGTACAGTGACAGAGAAAAATAACATTTATTTACAGTTGTATATTTGTATGTGTTTAATGGCTTTCTCTATATTTTTCATCATCTTCTATAAATATTTTTCTTCAAGGTGAATGATTTTGTGAGGGATAAATTTACACGCAGAGACGGCTTAGTCCCACTCGCAGCAGAAATTCTTGCTGGGGGCTGTGTAAGTACCTTTTGCGGATCTCTACATTGAAAAGACTTGTTTCACGTACATATCACGACCGTGCTACACAAGTGTGGACTAAGGCTTCTGTTCACCACAGGTCCCGTTCAAGGGCAGAGTCTACTAGGGGACCTCGGCTTTTCCTAGACAGGCGGACCACTCCTGAGGTGGAAGGGTAAACGTCTCTGGCCTTACTGCCTGTTAAGTCATGCCTGTTAAATTCGCCATTGCTTGCAGTTGGTTCTGCAGGAGAAGTCATTTGTGGCAGAAGTGTTTGGCCTTTGAACAGATCTTTGCTAACCTTTTCTAGAGTGTATTTTTCGTACATTCTTTCCTCATGGCACCCTCTGCTGGGTCAGGCACTGAAATTTGTAGTTTGAAGTCAGCAGCCATAGCTCTCTGCTTTGCTTTACTTCACCAATGCCAGCAACTCTTCAAGTTTCCCAGTGCTTCCAGGGGAAGGATGTGGGAGGTGACTGGCTGAGTGCGCTCCGCATTGTCAAAAATGCTTGGAACGAGTATTTCTTTATATGCATGAACAACCTGCATCTTGTTCTTGAGCTCAGCAAAACATCATGTCTTGTTTTATTTCATGTACAGGTTTGTTCATGTGAATGTAAATACCTTAAGTAAGTAAAACTCTTATACAAAGACTGGTGCTATTTAAAGATAAGGTTGGTTAAATAAACGGTCTTTGATCACTAGGGCAATAAATATTGGTATATTTTCCATCTACACCTGTGTTTCTTGTACAAAAGATAAGGTCACTTTTTTTTTTTTTTTTTTAATTCGCTTGTTCTGTGCAGGAAATGGTGTTCATAAAATGATCTTTTCTTGAAAAGTCATTGAGTTTAGAAGTTGGGAAAACACCCGAGAATATTAAACCTTTGTCTGGAAAGGGCTTATTGTCCTAACATTGAATGGGGTTCCCTGAATGTAGCAGGAGCTACAGAGTCCTAGCTCCTGGTAATTCTTAAGAGATGGACGGAATTTGGCTACAGCCTGACTCTTTCTGTTTGATCACTGACCTGTCAGAGACGGCCAGGTAAGATCCTCTTGTCCTGTAACTTTAGGAGCATTCAGGATGGAAAAAGGGAGCCTTTAATGTCCTAAATAAAAAGGGCACACAATAATAATCAAAAAGAATATTAGGAGTTGCAGAAATGGCTCTTGCCGGTAAGTACTCGTCCTTTAAAACAACTGTAGTTTCCAGTTGAATAACTAGATTTTCTAATTTTCAATAGGCGTAACCATGGGCTATACCTAGTCCATCCTTGAGGCTATTACAAGGGTCCCGAGAGAGCAGGGCATTTCAGTAGGTCAGGTGGGTTTGTTTGTTTTTTTTAGAAGTCAGGTTTTAAACTTGCTGAAAAGACATGATTACACATCTCTGTAAGAATTTAGAATGGAAAACTATGTGATACTACTCAAGATTTTGGCAATAATCTTGAGGCTTATTTTCTTTTTAATGAAAGCATTTTGCCCGCACACAGGCCTGGGTGCCAAGGAGATTGGTCGTGGCACGTATCGTCTGCTGTAGGTGGTCTTGTTTTCTCGTACGTGGTCGCCCATTTCTTACACAAAGCACCGATTGGCATCAGACGCGGTGCCTAGTTCTTGCAAAGTGGTGCAGCCCTTTTCAAACCTGATCTAAACACAGGCTTAAAATTGGAGCCACTGGGGCTTTACAGCTACTTAAAATATCTGTGAAATGAGGTTTGCCATCCTTCATCTCAAAGGTGGGGAGACAGTGGTCCTCAGTGTTTCAAGTCTTCTGTTTTGACTCCCCCCTACTCCTCCCTCCCCCCGAGTCATTGCTTTGAGAAGTAAGAGTTTATCTTTCAGGTAAGCAATCCTGTTGGTGGCAAACAACCCAGGTCCTTTAGATCTCTGAGTAGTGGGATGGCTGGTTCCATTTCGGCACGTGTTTTTAAAGCAGTAGCAGCATCTTTCTCTGCAGGCTCTGGCGGAGTTGTCCCTGCCGTTCAGAGCCAGTCACACACCTCCTTAGAGAGCCCTTGTGAGTACCTCTGCCTCACTGCCCAGTTAGGACTACAGAGGGGTTAAAAGGTAGTGTTGCATGGGCAGTTCCCCTTAATTCACCCAAGCGTTGCCAGGCAGTACCTTTTAAGTCCCCGGGGAGCTCACCTTACTTTATTATCACCGAGGATTAGGAATATGGCTGACTTTTGCACTTATAACCTCAACTGCTGATTTCTTTGAAGATGGCTTTTTTGTTTATTTTATAATCTGTTTTCTACAAAAACAGGGAAAAGATGCAAGGAGGTCCTAGCTAAATCGTCTCCTAGCTAAACTAAGGCCTGTTTTATTATATATATATATATTTTTTTTTTTTTTTTAGAAAAACAACAAGAATGATAGTAAATTTGAAGGAAAATGTTGGAGGAAAAAGAATAAAATGGATCTCATTCATTAATTTTTGATATAATGAAATCTGTGACTGAAGAGATTAAAAAATACTCTTCTGTTTCATTGGTGTATGTAAAAGGATGAATCTAGCATTAAACTCACTTTTTACACTAGTTTAGAGCACTATTAAAAATTTGACCAGATTTCTGAGCATTTTTGTAGATTGACACTTAACAGTAGTGATATATTCAGCACAGCCCAAGGCTACACTAGGTGCCAAGACTGGGGTTTATAAACTCTAATTCTGAAAGGTGTCTTGTGGTTTGTGTTTTCTGCGTAAGTTGGTTTTCTACTTCCTGAATTAGACCAGGAGTTGTAGGAGTTTCGGCAACTTGTTTGACAACAGTTTTGACAAGTTGTACGAGTTTAGGTCTTTGACAAAGACCTGGAGCCTCAGGTGTCCCTGCACAAGATACATATATACCTTCTCTTTTTTCCATCCTTTCTTTCCTTTCCTGGGTCAGGAGCTCAGCCCTGGAGGGAGATGTGACTTAGGGTGGTCACTGTCAGCAACGGTGGAGGCTCCCAGTAAATGGGGCAGAGGACAGAGGGCCTGTCACCACTACCCATCTCCAGTTAGGTTCCCAGTGACTTTAAACCTGACATGTTACCTCTGGGTACGTTGTTGTGATTGCAGTGTTGCTGCTACTTTAAGAAAAAATAACATATGTAATACCATGTGGTCTGTAGGTTGCAGTCCTTAAATTCTACAAAGTAAGTCTTCTTTGCCTCTAGTGGAATAGAGGGTTGAACTCCTGGGGGCACTGGGATCTTTAGTTTTTGATCCTTTGATCTTAAGGTTGTCAGATAAGGAAATACAAATGGTGCCATGACTGGTTTCAGGGAAGATATAAATATGATTAATTTATTTGGCATGAAAATCTACATTGAAATGAAAAGAAAAGAAATGATATTCACTGGGTGGAAAAATATGTCAAAAAGGGATAAACCTCTGTCTTATGAAGCTTGTATTTAGTAAAAGTTATTTGTGTACCAATAAAAATTAATAGTATTCTGTAATAATTTTTGGAAACACAAGTGAACATGCTTCCTGAACAATAGTCCTTTGATATTGGATCCACTGTATTTTTCTTTCTTTTTTATGTTTATTTTATGTTGGAGTATAGTTGATCAACAATGTTGTGTTAGTTTCGGGTATACAGCAAAGTGATTCAGTTATACATATACATGTATCTATTCTTTTTCAGATTCTTTTCCCCTTTAGGTTATTATAGAGTATCAAGCAGTTTCCTGTGCTATACAGTAGGTCCTTGTTGGTTACCTATTTTAAATATAGTAGTGTGTACATGTCAATCCCCAATTCCCAATCTGTTCCTCCCCCCCTGGTAACCGTAAGTTCCTTCTCTAAGTCTGTGAGTCTGTTTCTGTTTTGTGAATAAGTTCGTTTGTATCTTTTTTTTTTTTTTTTAGATTCCACACATAAGTGATATCCTATGATATTTATCTTTCTCTGTCTGACTTACTTCACTTAGTGTGATTATCTCTAGGTCCATCCATGTTGCTGCAAATGGTATTATTTCATTCTTTTTAATGACTGAGTAATATTCCATTGTATATATGTAGCACATCTTCTTTATCCATTCGTCTGTTGATGGACATTTAGGTTGCTTCCATGTCTTGGCTATTGTAAACAGCGCTGCAGTGAACATTGTGGTGCATGTATCCTTTCGAACCATGTTTTTCTCCGGATATATGCCCAGGAGTGGGATTGCTAGATCATATGGTAGCTCTATTTTTAGTTTTTTAAGGAACCTCCATACTGTTCTCCATAGTGGCTGTACCAATTTACACTCCAACCAACAGTGTAGGAAGGTTCCCTCTTCTCCACACTCTCTCCGGCATTTATTGTCTGTAGATTTTGTGATGATGGCCATTCTGACTAGTGTGAGGTGGTATTTCATTGTAGTTTTGATTTGCATTTCTCTACTAATTAGCAGTGTTGAACATCTTTTTATGTGCCTCTTGGCCATCTGTATGTCTTCTCTGGAGAAATGTCTATTTAGATCTTCTGCCCATTTTTTGATTGAGTTGTTTGTTTTTTTGATATTGAGCCGCATGAGCTGTTTGTAAATTTTGGAGATTAATCCCTTGTCAGTTGCATTGTTTGCAAATATTTTCACCCATTCTGTGGATTGTCTTTTCGTTTTGTTTATGGTTTCCTTTGCTGTGCAAAAGCTTTTGAGTTTAATTAGGTCCCATTTGTTTATTTTTGTTTTTATTTCCATTACTCTAGGAGGCGTATCGTAAAAAATACTGCTGTAATTTATGTCAGTGCTCTGCCTGTGTTTTCCTCTAAGAGTTTTATAGTATCTGGTCTTAAATTTAGGTCTTTAATCCATATTGAGTTTATTTTTTGTGTATGGTGTTAAAGAATGTTCTAATTTCATGTTTTACATGTAGCTGTCCAGTTTTCCCAGCACCATTTATTGAAGAGACTGTCTTTTCTCCATTGTACAGTCTTGCCGCCTTTGTCATAGATTAATTGATCATAGGTGTGTGAGTTTATTTCTGAGTTTTCTCTCCTGTTCCATTGATCTATATTTCTGTTTTTGTGCCAGTACCATACTGTTTTGATGACTGTAGCTTTGTAGTTTAATCTGAAGCCTGGTAGCCTGATTCCTCCAGCTCCGTTTTTCTTTCTCAAGATTGATGTGGCTATTCGGGGTCCTTTGTGTCACCATACAAATTTTAAGATTTTTTGTTCTAGTTCTGTGAAAAATGCCATTGGTAGTTTTTCTATCGAGATACATACATGTGCATTTGGGTGTGGGTATATGTGTAAATATATCTAATGCTTATGGGAGCTTATATTCATTTTAAGTGGGAAAAATAATTGACATGCTCACATCACTGGTTCTGAAAGGGATTGGTGAGAATATCACCATGGAAAAACATGGCATGAAGAGCAATCTTAATTGCTCTCCCCTGCAAGTAAGTGTGACCCTAATATTGTGGCCTATGTTCCCATTATTGTGGTGATTCTCATATACATGGTATTTTTTGCTTGTTTGTACAGCCATGTATCAGATACCATTTTTAAGGAACGTTTTTATAACTCATCTTTTTTTTTTGCATTACGTTCAATTGCAGTTAATTTTTATGATTTTTGAAAAAGAAAAAGACACAGACACCCATGTGCCTGCCACTTAGCTTAAGATGTCAAACTTGACAAATGCAGCCAGAGGCCCTCTTGTATTTACCTGTCCCAATAGATTTTTCCTCCCTCATCTCCCAAGAGATAAAACTATCCTGAAATTGGTGTTTTTCATTCCCATGCCTGTTTTTTATACTTTTTGTGACATCTGAGTGTATCCCTAAGCAAGATGAATGTTTGCTTTTGGATGCTTCATTCTGACCCAGTGCTACAGGAACATAGACCCAATGATTCCCATACTGATGCCTTTGCATTTTTTTCTTACCAGTGCCTTGCTTGGAAGAAAAGGATAGTAAATGGGAATATTATTTTCAAATGCTGTAATGTGGCTGGCATACAGTGAGTATGTCTTATAGATGTGTGGATTTATACGATTTTATATAAATATAGTTGGAATGGAATATTTATTTAACCAAGTTTTATGTAACTTGGAGTTTCTTCGCTAAAGTCATTTCTTCAATCCTACCATTTAAACTCATGACGAGTACAGAGTAAATTTAAAATCGTGACCTTCCCCACTGCCAATACACACGCTCCCTACCTGCCTTACTGTCCCCACTCCTCCTCTTCTTCCTGATGGGAATGATTTCAGTGTTTCTCTATCACTGAGGAGGAGAGGTGTTCTAGTTATCTATTGTTGTATAACAAGTCATCGTCCAACTTAGTGGCTTCAAACAGCAATTTATTATTATCTCTCCTGGTTCTCCGGGCTGACTGGGTTCACCTGGGCAGTTCTCCATTGTGATCTCCATGTGGTGATAGGCAGACAGGAGCTGGGGCTGGAATCATCTGAAGGCTCCACAGGAATAGATGTCCAGGATGGCTCACACTTGGGCTGGCGGTGATGCTCACTGTTGCCTGGGAGCAGCTGGGGCTGTGGTCCAGAGCACCTACTACGTTCCTCTGTTATGTACCTTGAACTTTTCAAACCTCGGCAGCTTGATTCTAAGAGAAAGCTTCCCAAAAGCAGGCATTCTAAGATTCCTGGGCAGAAACTGCAAGACTTCTTATGACCTAGCCTTCAACAGCACTTCTTCTGCATTCTACTGGTCAAACAAGCCACTTAGCCCAGCCCAGATTCAAGAGGAGAGAAATTAGACTCTACTTCTCAATGAGAAGAGTAGCCAAGAATCTTTAAACTACCACTGGAGGGTTCAGTAAGCAGTGTTGTAGGATGGGAACATCCTCGTTGCCCTCCACTTTATGAAGATTTCATAGTTAATCACATGTCTTCTCCAAGGACCTGTTGCTGATTCTAGAACCCATCCCTGTCCCACATTGCTCTTGGTTGAAGGGAGCAGAAACTCACTAAAAAAAAGCAATAACTAAATGAAAGTCTTCCTGAAGGGTGTACATGAAATGAAATCGAAGGCGCTTGAGAATTGAGGCAGCTCTGTGCACTGGCAACTTTCTCTATTTTCTCTGGGCCTTCTTGGTCTCTCTCACAGGGACTTTGCATCTCTGCATATTTTTTTAAGACTTGACTTTAAGAGCAGGTTTAGATTCACAATTTTGAGAGAAAGATACAGAGATTTCCCGTATACTCCCTGCCCACCCCCCCACATGCATAGACTCCCCATTACCAGCATCCCCACCAGAGTGGTACATTTGTTACAGTTGATGAATCTACATTGGCACGTTAGTCATTTAAAGTCCATAGTTTACCTTAGGGTCCATTCATGGTGTCATGCATTCTACGGGCTTGGACAAATGTATGATATATATCCATCATGATAATATCATGCAGAGTGTTCTCACTGCCCTGAAAATCCTCTGTGTTCTGCCTCCCTGCCCCACCCCTAGCAACCGTTGATCTTTGTACTGTCTCCATAGTTTTACTTTTTCCAGAATGTCTTATGGTTGGAACCATACAGTTTTGTAGTCCTTCCAGATTGACTCCTTTCACTTAGTAATGTGCATTTAAGGTTCCTCCATGTCTCTTCATAGCTCATTTCTTTTCAGCACTCAGTAATATTCCTTTGAGCATACCACAGTTTATTTATTTGTTCACCTACTGAAGGACATCTTGGTTTCTTCCAAGTTTTGGCACTTGTAAATAAAACTGCCGTAAACATCCTTGTGCCAGGTTTTTGTTGAAAACGTAAGTTCTCAACTCCTTTGGGTAAATACCAAGGAGTGCAATTGTTGGATCTTACAGTAAGAGTATGTTTAGTTTTATGAGAAACCTCCAAGCTGTCTTCCGAAGTGGCTGTACCGTTTTGCATCCCTACCAGCAAGGAACGAGAGTTCTGTTGCCCCACATCCTTGCCAGCATTTGGTGTCGTCAGTGTTCTGTGCATCTTTTTACTTCGCTGATCCATCTCTTCTCGTCCTCATGGTGTTTACTTCCTCAAGAATTCCCGTCATGTTTTTGCTGGCCAACTGGGCTGTCACCCTACAGTATGATCTTCAGCTTCTTTTCATCCTCAGCCCTAGCTAATTGCTCAATTTTCTTTTGTTTTTCATTTAATTTTTGAGAGGAAATTTGATTGGCAATCCTCATCTTTGTGTGCCCGGTTTAGAGCAGTAGTCATGACCCACCCAGATGTTAATAACTTTGCTTAACAAATCCATTTGTTTCAACTATTTATAAATGTGTTCAAACCCTTCTTGTACCATTTTGGTTTTAGCTTGAATTCTGTAAGTATCCTGTGAATAGTAGTTTAGGTACTTTTGTTATAAAATGTACCCAAAGCCTTATTCCTTATGTCTGAGCTTGAAATCACTTGAGATTTCAAACCCAGTCATATCAAACCAGGAAGAAAATTTCCTCCTGTAATGAACACATATGCTCTGGCAATCAGAGCGGGTGAGTCAGAGTGCCTCAAGTGGATTTAAGTCGTACTTTTGTGATCTTTCTCTTCCCAGGGATTTCTGTGGAGATGTGGCCTCATGGTGTAGTTTTCTTAGGGCAGAATTTTAATTTCTCTGTGCAAGTCTCTGTGCACATATCCTACTTAATAAATATAGAATTATATGAGGCTCAGTCATTAAGTTGAATTTCTGTGAGGTTGCTGCTGTGTAACGTGTCAAGTAGCCATGATTTATTGTGTGTTATAATGATGCTATGGACATAAGGTTATTATTTTTTTAATGTTTAACATTATTATAATTTATTTGTAGTTTAATGAAAATCTAATGGTTAATTACATTGTTTTCAAATTTTGTTATTATTATTTGGAGTATCTCTGGGAGATTTTTTTGCATATCCCCCAAAATGTAAGACCATATTGTAAGGTTTTTTTCCCCCCCAATGGTAATTTGTAGTTTAGTAGATGACTTCTAACAAGATTCTAGTGAATTAAATTATCCATGTTTCATAAGCTTTACATTATTTAAAATACTTTTCATTCATTTCTGTATTTTTACAAATGAAAATAGTACCAAACATACATATTTTATTTTATTTATTTATTTAATATTTATTTATTTATTTGGTTGCACCGGGTCTTAGCTGTGGCTCGTGGGCTCCTAAGTTGTGGCTCACTGGCTCCTTAGTTATGGCTCGCCGGCTCCTTAGTTGTGGCACATGAGTTCCTTAGTTGCGGTTCGTGGGCTTCTTAGTTGCGGCTTGCCGGCTCCTTAGTTGCGGCATGCAAACTCTTCGTTGCAGCATGCATGTGGGATCTAGTTCCCTGGCCAGGGATCAAACCCGGGTCCCCTGCATTGGGAGTGTGAGTCTTAACCACTGCGCCATCAGGGAAGTCCCCAAACGTACATATTTTAGTCAAGGTCATATTATAAACATTTTCTGTCTTTCAACATATGTTATAATTGTGATTATTAAGAAAAAAAAATAACCATATTAAAGCTAGGGTAGAAAACAAAGCAAAAGAAACTGCCCATGGTTCTTCAATTCTCATAGCATAAGTTTTCTTAATCTGTACTTAACGCTTTATCCCTGACTTCCAGCTCTACTGACTGCAAGGCTTAGAGACTATATCAGGTATTATGTATGACCTGTTGTCTTTGTCAAATGTGGTCCTGCTTTGCCACTTGAGCTTTTCTTTTATAACTGTGCTGACAGCTAATTGTATCCTGGGGACCTTGGGTAAATGTTGACGGAACTGAGACATCTGTAAATGTGCAGGACAGGACCCGTGTCTCACTGTTATGCTCTGTATCTAGCCTTGTGCCTGACACATGGGAGAGGCTTAAAAATAGTTGCGGAATGAATAAATGCTTGACTAGAAGGTGTTGGTGATGAGGGCAGTAAACATAGGGTAGTCATTTGATACACTCTGTTGCTGTTACCTTCGTTACAGATGGGCAAGGAAGACACAGTGCCTCCAGGGATTGGAGCAGGGCACAGGAATTGATGGACCTTAGGGAATAGCTGTAACATGCCTACATATGTACATACCCAGGATGTTTCGCAAGTAATGTTTTCATTGGTCACTCAGGAAAGGAGCCAAAAAGCTTCTATTTATTTTATTTGGCTTCATTTCTAAGAATGGTAAATAAACTAACACACAAATATATGCAGAACCTTAAGAACAGGATGAAGATAAACAACTTGGGGCACTTGGTATAACTTACTCATTATTGCTTATGTTCTTAGTAGAAAAGATTTTATCGAATGGTTAACATGTGAAATTATGTCAGAATCATGAAGGAATCATACAAAAGAGTGGCTTTAAAAAAAAGACTAACAACAGTGAGATACCACTATACACCTTTTAGAATGGGTGAGATCCAGAGCACTGACGGTATCAAAGGCTGGTGAGGATGTGGAGCAACAGGAACTCTCATTTGTTGCTGGTAGGAATGCAAAATGCTGCAGCCACTTTGGAAGGCAGTTTGGAAGTTTCTTACAAAACTAAACATACTCTCATAGTAAGATCCAATCATTGCATTCCTTGGTATTTACCCAAAGGAGTTGAAAACTTATGTTTTCAGCAAAAACCTTTACAGCTGCTACAAACTGTATGGTTTGAACTATAGGACATTCTGGAAAAGGCAAAACTATGGAGACAGCAGAAGAATCAGTGGTTGCCAGGAGTTGGGGGGGAGGGAGGGATGAATAGGCAGAGCACAGAGGATTTTTAGGGCAGTGAAAATACTCTGTATGATATTATAATGATGGTAATATGTTGTTAAACATTTTTCTAAACCCATAGAAGATGCAACTCCGAGAGTGAACCTTAATTAAACTCTGGATGTTGGAGGATTATGAAAATAATTTTGCTCCATCACAATTTGCCCAGTAAGTCTTCTGGGGGATAGGACTAAGGCACTGGGCTGTGATAGGAATTCTATGGCCTGCCTGCTTCTATGAAAAGTTCTTTCTCCATACTTTTACTTGAACTTGGAGCAAAAATAAAAGGTATCTGATGGCAGTAAGGGTTCATAGCACTGGCCTACCTGGCTAACGGCTGCCTTTGGTGGCTCAGAAATGTCATCTTACTAGAAGCAATTCCATCTCGTGATAGACACTGAGCCAGCCAGATGTCTCTCTTCTGTTTTCCTCCCTTCCCCTTCTTTGTGAAGGTCTCAGAGCTATTTGGCTCAACACAGTTCAAACGCTGAACCATCCTTCTGGTTTTCTAATAAATAGGGGAGGGATTTGTTATGATATGAAGATATGAACAAAGATTGGGTCACAGCTTTCATACAGTTAAGATACTTTAGACATTGAAGGTCTGTAAATCATTAAGACATTCTGGTAGTAGTAGTCAAAATAGACATGTATAACAGGCAGAGCCCAAATGTGAACGTATTTGACAGCTCTGTAACTTAACTACTTTTTAATGTCAGCCGAACAGATTCCACTTTGGTTTCTTGGCCAGGCTTCTATAGGCCTGTTAAAACCCGATGAAGTTGAAAATTTGAAACTTAGTATTCGTAAAACACGTAAACAGAGTACCCTTTTTTTCTGTCTTACCATGTAGTTAAGAAATTAAGAATAGGAAATTTCAATTTGGTATCTGTCTCAAAAACAGTTAAGTGGTGAGAATCTATTTTCAAAGTTCTTAACAGTCAAATCACAGATTTTTTTTACTTAAGAGCTTAATTTACACATCAAATCAAAGGAGAAAATCCCATACTGCTTTGTGTTTGGAGGCGTGCATTTAGTCAGTTTAACTAGGTGTATTAGTTTTCTAGGGCTGCCATAGCAAAATGCCCCGGGCTGCATGGCTTAAACAACAGAAATTTTTTTTCTCACACTTATAGAAGCAGGAAGTCCAAGATCAAGGTGTCTGCAGGTTTGATTTTCTTCTGAAGCCTCCCTCCTTTGCTTGCAGGTGGCCATTTTCTCACTGTGTCCTCACATGGTCACCCCTCAATCTGTGTGTTATCTTTATCCTGATCTCTTCTTCTTCTAAGGACTCCAGTCATGTTGAATTAGGGCACACCCATATGACCTCATTTTACCTTAATTACGTCTTTAAAGGCCCTGTCTCCAAATATAGTCACATCAGAAGTACAGGGTTAGGTCTTCAGCATATCAATTTTGGAGGGACACAATTCAGCCCATAACACTAGGGGTTAAGATAAAGGTTCTTTTCTCAACTGCAATAAGGACTCAAGTTCTTGACTGAAGCAGGGTGATGACCCCTCGTGAGGGCACTGGGTCTGACACTTTCCCTTCAGAGCTTGATAGAGTGAGTGGCGTCTTGGCCTCATGCCCCTCACATTTGCCGGCTTCTCTGTGAGGTTGCTGAGCGCCTTCCTGTCTTCAGTATTTGTGAACAGCAGCTGAGTGCTATTGGGCGCTGTGTTCTAATTTAATTCACCCACTGTTATTTGCGGAATATCTGTTTTGTACATGTGATCTTTATATACCGTGATAATACCTGCACTGCGTACAAATTATTTTCATGTCTCCATTTAACATTGGAGTAGAGAGTAAATGGAAAATATGTTGAAGCTTAGATTTCTTAAGAAATCTTTGTTTTCCAATTTATTCAAATATCACATTCCATTATCACTTGAGTATTCATTTTATATGTAATGTAAGTCATTAGACATTTACTAGTGTAGACCTTTTTTTGTAGTTACAATTTTATTTGTATCAAAATAATCAAAATAATGTACTTGGGTTTTAGTTTAAAAAAACTTAAATTCCATATCTTCATATTAATCTATTTTTGACACATTTAAGCACACATTTTAGAATGTCACTGTGCAATTAGATATTCTTAGCACATGTCACTTGTGAAAAGCACTTTAAATCTAAGTACATTCAATTGAGCATAATTAGAATATCAAGATACATATTCTTCGTATACATTTTACCACTTAATTTTTTAAGTAGCTGTAAGTATCTACCATGTGAATTCAAATTAAAGGGAGGTGATTAAATTACAGTTATAGTTAATGCTTTTAGTTTAAAATATAGCAGGAATAACACTTTTTTAAAAAAAATACACTGCTACGTTTTCTGTGGACAGCAGATTGATGACAGAATCGACTTTTTGTTGCTGGTGTTGCATGCAAGACGGTTAATATTCTCTGCATATTCTCAAGACTGTTGCCTAGAATGGTGAGGGCAGAAGCAGGAGTCATAAGGGCTTTTTCATCTTGTGAGTTCTTTTGACTCGACCCCCCCCCCCCAACCCAGTCCCAAGAAAGAATGTTCAAGGATAATATCTTGGTTAGTAAAGAAGCATTAGAGAAAGGCTTGTTTAGTTCATAACAGGTGAGAAAAAATGGATTATAGGGAAATATGAACTGGGGCTCCTGAACTGATCTTTTAGATAATGTATTTAGGCTGCTGATATGTCCTGTGATAGTAATAGTGAGCAGACGACCTTGGCAAGTCATTTTTAATTTCCGTGTAACTTTTCTTTTTTTTTTTGGTGGGGGGCCATGCCACGTGGCTTGTGGATCTTAGTTCCCCAGCCAGGGATTGAACCTGGCCCCAGCAGTGAAAGCGCAGACTCCTAACCACTGGACCGCCAGGGAATTCCCTAATCCCATGTAACTTTAAAACTTACTTGTTCACAATCATTGGGCCTAAAGTATGTTAAGATCATTTTTGGGAAGATCACTGTTCTTGGAATACTTAGAGAAATTGGGCAGTACATTGAGATTCTGGATTATGTTGCCTTTCTAAATATTTGATTTCTTGAAATTCTACTTTTAAGAAAGAAGTAAGTATCACTTCCCTCAGTAAAGTTAACTATGCAGAATCAGAAGTGTTAACGATGAAGTTAATCATTACATAATATGGCAAAAGGAATTTGGGTGACAAAAGTGGGAGATAGAGAAGAAAAAATCAAGCTTACAGAAGCACCTGGGCACTGAGCAAAAGCTATGATAGACGCCACATTTCAGGTTCTTTGCAGACTATCTGTCTAGCCCATTTCAGAAAGAGGGGGTATTAGAAGAAAAAAACCTGTATTTTACTTCAAGCCCTGAGGACCGTATCATGTGAAAAATTCGAGCATTTGGAAAGAGTGATGCTTTGTGTTGGTAGAGTGCCATTCACCTGAGAAGCTTGGTGCTCGGGCTTCATGCTGACATAGTTGTAGCTTCCACAGCCCTGCTTCCCTTTCTGGTTGCTCTCAGCCCTCCTGGATGCAAAGGTGAATTTATGAAGGTCGTGGACTTTAGACAGGACTCACGCAGCTAGAACTGTCATATGGAGATGTGCACTTTCATTTGTACTGGTGGCAAGACGAGGCGTCTAGCATCCACTTGGGATAGTTTTAAAGTCCAAATATTAGGACTTGATCTGGAACATTAAGGGTGATTGTGTTACCTTTTCCTTCTAGCAGTCGTGTTACCTGGTTAGAAGGAGTGCACGGTGCGTCATTTTCAGCAGTGGGGAATCTTCTATACTATACCCTATCTAGTCTCTCTCGGTCCCTTTCGTGACCAGCAGTGCACATTTCCAAAGTGGCTTGCCAGTGTTGAGGGCAGCCCACACCTAAATGGAACAGAGATCAGTCCACAAACATGGTGTTGTAAATTATGCGGGTTATCTATCTGCCCATTGTCATTTTTACCGGGACATGATTATTAACCATTTCTCAGTAACAAAATTTCAGAATTTAAAATACCCACAATTTATTGAATGTCATCTTGAATTTAATTAAATAAAATTGAATGAATTTAAATTAAATAAAAACCATCTGGTTATGTAGAGCTCTGTGACATCACCCATCACTCACAGGAGTTCTTTTTTTTTTAATTAATTTATTTATTTTGGGCTGTGTTGGGTCTTTGTTGCTGCACACGGGCTTTCTCTAGTTGCAGCGAGCAGAGGCTACTCTTTGTTGCGGTGCATGGGCTTCTCATTGCAGTGGATTGTCTTTGTTGTGGAGCGCGGGCTCTAGGTGCGCGGTCTTCAGTATTTGTGGCGCGTGGGCTCAGCAGTTGTGGCTTGTGGGCTCTAGAGCAGAGGCTCAGGAGTTGTGGTGCATGGGCTTAGTTGCTCCGCAGCATGTGGGATCTTCCCGGGCTCGAACCCTTATCGCCTGCATTGGCAGGCGGATTCTTAACTACTGCGCCACCAGAGAAGTCCCACGTGAGTTCTTTTCTTCCTTTTTTTTCCTTTTTTACCTGATACAGCTGCTTCCTACCAGTCTTCAGTGTGACTGTGCTTTCCTCAGAAAGAAAGTTTAATTTGCAAGTTTCTAGGGAAAGAAAAATTTGAAAACTGAATTGTCCTGGCTTTGAAGGAGTTTGCTAAACTGAATTCACCTAAACAGAGTTTCGTCATGTATTTATTAATGGTAATCAGTACCACTGGTTGAGCACTGTGGTGTGCTAGGCACTGGAATCAGTGCTTTATACACTTGTTTCCGTTTACTCCTCACATAATCCTATAAATAACAGCTAGAATATGGGCTCCCTGAGGGTGGGGAGCTTTGTCAGTTTTGTTCCCTCCTATATACCTGCCCCTGGAGTTGGCACGTTGAAAGCATGAAGAGCATTAATGTCCCTGTGCCCATTTTACAGGTGAAATAAGTTTGGAGTGTGTAGGTTAAGAAGTTTGTCAGAGCCTAGGCTGTCAACCATGGGCCACGCTGACTCGCAGCAGTGCCCCCCATTTCTCAAGCAGCTGCTCTGTGTCAGGCAGTGTGCTAGCTGTGGTACATGCTACTCTATTTAGTCCTCACAATGAGTCTGTGAAATGCTTTCATCTCTTTGGTATAAATAAAGAATCTAAGTCTTAGTAAGTTTGAAGAATTTGTCCAAGGTCACATACAAGGAAATTATGAAGCCTGAATTAAAATCCAGGTTTCTCTGCTTCAGTTGCTCCTATGCTGAACCACTGTGCTATATTTAGGTAAAACCCACACTAGTGTAATTATTTTCTAAGCCCGTTTGAATAAAATTGAAAATAGGTCACTAGTTATGCATTTCTGAGTCTGAAATATTCCTCAAGGATTCAGATTTGGCATGATTGGGGGATTTTACCTCCTATTGGCCGGGCTTCCTCATGATTTATTGACTAATCTACAGAGAAAAACTTGATGCATCTGATGAAAATCAATGATACTGTACCTGGGAGAAAACCTCTCTTACACATTTCTTGATGGACTTCAGTGTCTCTGAAGCATTTGCATATCTGGATCTTTTCGCTTATCTAGTCTTGGCTAAATTTTTAAAAGTTACCGACACTATAAATGTGTGTTAATGTGGCACAGGATTCTCCACGTGACTTTTTGTTCAGAATATTCCTATCTTCAAACATCTTCATGAAACCTGGTTGGGATTTTATTTAGGAAGACTGCTCTGAATTTTAAATTAGTTTATGAAAAAATTGACACCTTTACAACCTTGGACTATTACATTCATTTATAGGAAATTGACATTTTTTACATTTGCATTTAAAATTAATTTACAGGTCAAATGACACCTTTATAACATTGAGTTTCCCAGTTTAAGAACAATACTTGTTTCACTAGTATTCAATCTGTATGCCCTTCGTATTTTAAAAGTCTATATTTTTCTTCATTTCAGTTCTATACATTTCACATTAGGTTATTTCTTGTTAATGCCACTTGTTAAAAAAGAAAAAAGTTAATGTGTAAGATTTTTTTTTTGGTGTAGCAGTTTCACATTTCTCCTCTAAAGATATATAATGTTTTTGAATGTCGGGCTCTGTTTTTTTTTTTTTTTAAATGCTACAGAATTTTTTGTCACACTGATGCAGGTATTCAGTACAAGTAGGCAATAAAATATTCTTGTGCAGTACCTGATAATAGCCTGGGTAAGAGTCCACATAGCGCCAAACTAAATCATTGCTCACCTACAGTCCTGTGCATACAGTCAGCTCTTAATAGAGAACCTAGAGAACCACTGTGGAGCTGCCCATGGCTCTGGGTACCCTGGGGCGGGCACAGATAAACAGCCCTACGCAGTGTTTAAACACTGGCTGCGTGCTGCATCTAACAGCCTGTTTCGAGTTGAGGGATAGAAGGCATGAGCAATTGCATTGGGCTCATCCTTAGACGTCATTAGCTGCTTCATCCTCTTGTCTGTGTTGCAAATCAGACTGACTTCACCATAACTTCTACTTGAGAGCCAGAGTATAATTTCACTGTTGCTTCTGAGGGCTCTTTTGTTGTTGATTTGGTTTATGCTTCAGAACTTTAGTTGTGGTTCCTAATGCCAAATCCTGATCCATTTGATTCTATTTTCTTTATCTTTGAAGACTGTATAGTAAGACTAAGACTAATAGTTTCTGCTCTGAAACAAAATCATCCCACAACTCTGTATGTGTCATTAAAGCAAATCTGCCAGCTTTACAAAACTATCTTCCACTCTTCCTCCTCCTCCACTCAGAACTTGTGCTGTTTTGCTTAAGCGAAACACAATTATCCCCAGTTCTGTTTATCTTTTCACTCTCCCTAGATCTTTTCTCCTTAATTCCCTAAATTTTCATTCTGCTTTGCTTGCTTCCATAAATGACTGTCCTTCTCTCTTTTCCACTTCCCTTGAGAAATGTAGCTTACAGGAGCTCTCTCATTCCTCAGCATCCCATCCCCAATCACAGATCACCCCATGCGCTGGACTTCACCTCCTCCTCCTTGTGTCAGCAGCTACTGTTGGCCTTCTTCTCCCTTTGGGAAGCCCCTTTCTTGACTTCTGAGCCTGCATCAGTGTGCACTGTGGTGTATAGCAGAAGATTGTCATCACTTCTTAGGTCTCCACTCTTGGTGTTTCATCTTCCTCCTACCCCATATAAGCTCCTGCCTTCAGTTAGCACATATGTGGGGTGACGCCCTCATCTGTGTCTCTGTCCTTAATAATTCCCAACTCACCCTTCTATTGCCTTCTGGGTGTGTCATCTCTTTAGGTTCTTTTGTTCTCCTCTTTTACATATATGCAAAAACTCTGTTCCTTTCTTCAACCCTACCCACTCCTTTTGCCCCACATTCAGCATCCAAGCCCTGCTGATCTCTGTTGCATCTGCCCACCCCCTACTTCATTACCAATGTAATTGTTCTAATTCTGGCCTTTTTTCGCTCTCACCTAGTCTGCTAAAACCCTATTTTTTACCCCTGCCCCAGGACTCTCCCTCCTAATAAACTCTCCCCTCTGCTGCCCGGTCATCTTTCTGAGACACAGATACTAGTCACAGCACTCTCCAGCTCCTAAGCGTCATTTGCCAGCTCTCTTCCCACCACAGGCACACACAAAGGCACTTCCCCAGAAGGCAGCCCCATTCCCGAGTGTAGCATTCTAAGCCTTCCATAATTTGGACCCAGTAGTCTTATTTTTCACCATCCTCTTTCATACCCCTTCCAGGCCATCTGAAGCAATGATTCTTCCATGCTGCCATGATAAGCAGTGGAAATAAATGCTCAGGCTCTGGCGTCCAGCAGGTCTAGCTTTGAATCCAGGCTCCACCTTCCTAGCTGTGTGACCTCAGGCAAGTTACGTAACCTCTTTTCAGCCTTGGTTGCTCACTTATAAAACAGGAATAATATTATTACCTACCTTATATAAAGAGAAAATTCTTTATATAAGAAAGAAATATATAAGAAAGAAAATTCTTACAAAGCTCTTAGCACGATGCCTGGTACATAGTAAGTACTCAGTAAATGCTACGGGAAGATAATGTTGATCTCATCATAATTATCATTCTAATTAAAATCTCTTTGGACAGATGTGCTGGGTCTCTTTACCCTCTAAGTGTAGCAAGATCTTGTCACTGTTGCTTTGTGTCATTCTTTGCCTGGATTACCTAAATCCTAATTGCACTTCAGTTACCAGTTGATGCATTATCTTATGTGTTTTAACCACCTCCCCAGATTATCCAAGTCAGCAGAAATCTCTCCCTCCTTTGAATTGCCATGGCAATGTGTCTGGACTTTAGCTTTTATCTCATTTATCTTTTCTCACGTGCCATTTTTTGTATTCATAAGGAGTCTATTTCTTGGACTCAGTCTTTCCTCTGCTTGCTGGTTGTGTAACCCTAAGGGTAAGTTGCTGTATTAGTTTGCTAGAGCTGCCATAGCAGAATACCACAGACTGGGTGACTTAACATAAATTTATTTTCTCACATTTCTGGAGTCTGGAAGTCGAAGACCAAGGTGTCAGCAGGGTTGGTTTCTTCTGAGGCTCCTTTTCTTGGCTTGAAGATGGCCGCCTTCTTACTCTGCCTCACATGGTCCTTTCTCTGTATATCTCGGTTTCCTCTTGTAAGGACACCAGTCACGTTGGATTAGGGCTTACTCATAGGATTTCATTTTACCTTAATTACCTCTTAAAAGGTCCTATCTTCAAATACAGTCATATTCTGAGGTACTGAGGGCTAAGACTTCAATATATGAATTTCGGTGGAACACAGTGCAGCCCGTAATAGTTGCTTTAATCTTTCTATGCCTCAATTTCCTCTTATGTAAAATCTGGAAAAACATGTTTTGAGTAGCCTGAAGATATGTATACATGCAAAGCAACACCCTAATAGCCTATGATGGATGCTTAAGGAATATTTATTATCTCTACTCCTGTTTCAAACTCCTTGAGAACAGGAATGCTTTCTCACTCATCTTGTGTCTTTATTGTTGCTAGGACAAACTTTGAACATGATTGCTTATAAATATTTGGTGGATAAATATATGAATGAACGATCAAGTAGGAGAAGTGAGCCTGCAATAGGTATATGTGTTTCTCTTTAGATGGATCCATATACTGGATAGCAACTAAGATTTCAGTCACAAAGACGATACTGAGAAACCTGAAGACAAGTCAGTCTCCCCACTGTAAACATAATATGCCACATGGAGCCAGTTCCAGTATGGAAAATCGTCACCTGGCCTACTTGTCACAGACTCCAGAAAGTCACAGGGAAATGATTTGTGACAAAATTGCCCACATACAAAACGCAGTGTCTTCACACAGCCAGAGCCTTCAAGTGATGAGGGACGCAGAGACATCACGTGCACAATAGGTGTTCCTGTCCACTGTCTGCAGATTCGGCTCTCTTTGATCTCTGCAGAGGAGGGACGTGGGTAAGGTACTGTGAATGGATAATAGACCAGGAGACTGAAGAGCAGCAGTAGTGCACTGCTCAGCGATCCAGTCGTGATGGTGCCCAGACATCATGCATCTTGATGATAAGCATCTTCTCTTGGTGCCTTGGAGTCTCTCATTTCCTTCTAGCTTGACTCCAAAGAGCCGATTCATCTTCAGCCCCTCTACAATGTGCCACTTTGAGTCTGTAGGTTCTTTCTTTCTGAGCCCACCAGAGGTAACTAGTATGACATTATTTTTTTCTTAGTATCACTGCACTCTTTCTTCCCACTGCCTCTGTTCCCTGCAGCTCTCTGAAGGGAACTTTTGCATCATCCTTAGTGATTAGACTTCACGGTGCGATGCTAAAAGATTGGTATCTATCAATTGGCTTGGAGTCAAGGGAGTTGAGTATAATTTCTTATTTTATTGTATATAATATTAACTTTTGTGGGTATTAGTTATGATACCAGATAATGAATAAGATAGCAATTCTATACCTAACAATCATACCCTTTAATAATGTTACCACTTGGAGATGTATAAAAGGTTTGTTATGAGATCAGATGTAAAACGTATGAATGTTACTCTCTGAAAGAATGTAGAAAAATGGAATTAGAAATCACAGCTTTAAGCCCTTTAAGCAGCCTCTCAGAGTTGAAAGGCAGCCTAGAGATGATGTAGTGAAGTAAAATGATTCTCAACTCTCACCACACGTTTTAGTCACATAGGAAGGGGCAAGTGTAGAAATCTTATTTAATTTATCAGGAGTAAGATCTAGAAGTCACTATGTTTGAAAAGCTCTGGTAACATGCCACCAGGGAGGAGAGCCATCAGTTTGGGAGCTAGAGGAGAGGAAACCAGTGTGTTTGGAGTCACTGTTTGAGCGCCGTGCTGGCTGCTGTACATTCGCCATCTCTTTGATCCTCGTAACAAGTGAGATGGTACGACCAGTAGTGACTGAGGATCAGTTGTCACACGTGATACTCAACTGCCCCTTAGCCGCTGTTGGCAGCACTTGGTGAGTGTGCGTCGTGTTCCTTCTGTTCTTCAAGAAGATCCATGTATATGTACGCTGACTGCTCGCCATTCTACCCGTGGTAGACACGGTCTTACCCACTTTTGAGCTTTTAAAAGTCAGCCTCAGGTTAATTCCAACTCAGCGAATCTTTCCCAGCACTTCTGCCCCATGAAACAATTTTTAAAATTGTATTCATTTTCGCAACATGAGAACTCAGGTCCAGAAGCACAGACATAATCCTTACTGTACCCTCGGTGCTGTTACTAGGCCAGGTCCTTTTCATCTCTTCATTATGCCTCCCATCAGCAACCCCCTCCGTGTCACTTGGAAAGATGCAGGTGCCAACTCACAAAATACTCAAGGGCTGTAGACTGGCAGGGGTTGGTCTTCCCACCTGCCTGCGGGTCACAGCAGCCTGGGAGCAAAGCATGGCTCTTCTGAGCCCTGGGAGCAGTGGAGGCAGAATGGCTTCGTGTGGACCAGAAGAACACACCAGCCTCTCCCTCCCACTTTAGAAGGGCCTTTTGTGGGCCTTCTCATGAATACAACCCAGGTTTTTTCTACCACTTCTGTAGAGTCACTCAGGAGAGATGAAGGTGATGGGTGAAACATGATTTAAGCAAGTACAGAGAGGGAGTCTGTGGCAGTCTCAACACAGGGGAATACTGCCTTCTCCGTAGTTTGAATGTGTGGAGAGAGGGAAAATCCTAGTCTGTTTTTAGGAACAAATGTGTCTTGACTAAGGTATCAAGTTGGTAAAAATGGAAAAACGATTTGATTGAGTTAAAGGATGAACATTTTTCTTTGTTTTTTTTGGTTAACATTGCTTCTCATATTAGATAAAAATGAATACTGCTACATAACTTCTTTGTAGAAGTAACACATGATCTATGCAGAAGAAACAAAAAACACAGCAGAAAAGATATCTGTAACCCTACCACCTCAGAAGCACTACACTGGCGTCTCTCTTCTACATGATGGTCAGGGATAGCGGGGGAGAGGCGTACGTGCATTTACGCATCTGAGGGTTTTTACTTCACAATGTGTATTGAACATTTCCCACCTTATTTTAATTGGCAGCATAATATCTCATTTCAGGAACATACTCAAATGCATTTAATCTATCCCTTGCCAGTGCATGTTTATGTTTCTGATTTTTATTTCCAGGTATTAAACAGTACTTTAAAGACCATCCTTACAGCTGGTTTTGATTAGCACAAGCCATTTTGTGAAGGCACGCACGTTGGTTGATAGGATCAGAGGATCTGGCAAGAAGTAGTTTGGTATGATGTTGACCCAAATTGTGCATGTTACCATGATAGCATCTGCTAAGCTGTAAATGTCAGCACCATGTCTGTGGTCTGGTTCGGTGACGTCGCTGTATAATGAAGATTCTGAACTACATTCTATGTCAGCCTTAGTTTGGATGATATAAAAATATATTTGAGACAAGGAATAACAAGTTGAAGTATAGTAAGAATGTAATTGCTTATAATAAATATAGGCTTAGCTTCAAAATAGCTAGCTTAAAATTCCCCTTATAGTGTGCACTTTAGAGATTTCCACTGATGATCTTAGAGGTGAGGCACCCAGCCATTTGCTGGAATGAACACACATTGTTCAAAGTTTGGGTTGTAATTGATTTAATGCATATTTTTACTACTTTGACATTTATCTTGTATGAAAAGAGCAATTCTATACACAGGTAATACGTAAATATAATACATAAGTCCATAAAATGGTGTTTGATGAGCGATCTGATTTTTTAAGAGAAGAAAAAATAGCTTTCATCTAAGTTTGCATGTCCTCTGGCAATTGTTGAAATACTGACAGAATTATGAAGTACATCATGCGAGAGCCTGTGTCCTCTCTGCCCCCCTCCTGTTCTGACAGGCAGATTCGTGTCTCTTCTATCTTTATTTGGATACCACTTGACTTTCATTTTATGGCTGCCTTTGTGTGCTTGGCTTTGAGTCCTGTGGCGGCAGTTGATTGTGCTTCAAGGAATGTTTGTCATTTTAGTGTGAGGACTTGGGTGAGGCCAACAGAAGCCTCTCTGTGTTGGGCCAAGTCTCTGGTCTTTGCTCTCTTTCACCCTCCACATGAAGGAAATAGAGCCTGACCCAAGTCCTCCCAGGCAGTAACTATATTTTGATTCAAACTCATAATCGCTGTTTTAATTGATGGGACAAGGATTGAAATTACAGTCTATTGAGAATAGAACATTCTGAGCTCCTTTGAGGAGAATCACTCTGAACCACCCCGCTTTATACTAAATCTTTTCTTTTTCTCCCTTTTAGGCAGGAGCCTCCCAGGTGATTTTCACAAATCCTTTGGAAATTGTCAAGATCCGTTTGCAGGTAGCTGGAGAGATCACCACTGGTCCCCGAGTCAGTGCTCTGTCTGTCCTAAGGGACCTGGGCTTCTTTGGGATCTACAAGGTAACTCTTTTCAGTCATTTATTTGAGTATATGCTCATCTCCTAAACTAGTAACTGCTCATAGGCATGAAATTGATTCCTCACATTTCTATACCTAGAGAAGATCTCCTGCTGGAGCTCATAGGGTACCTTCATGCCAGTTAGAAGGAGGTGTCCTTTCCTACCATCTGCCAAATAACTGTCCTTAGAAAACATAAACCGAGGATGAGTATGATGTCATGACCCCCACAGACACTGTTCAGTGCACAGCTCTTTGCCACAGCACTGGGTGGAGTTTTGTTTGGATCTGTTACTGATACAAAAACCGAATTCTCAGTGCTGTTGTCTATGAAGGATAGCTGCCAGGATCACAGGGCACCATCTTTCGGGAGACGGGCTGAGCTCAGTTTACCCACGCGTGCGAAGCCCATACCAGCTCAGGAATTTATGTTCTGATCCTGTACATTCCAAACGTATCCCTATGCGTGCCTTGTCATAATTATTTTGCATCTTAACCATTTATCATTTAGAAAATAGTTTTTCAGAATGATCGCAAAACCAAAATTTTAGAAAATTCTTGAAATGTGTTATTTACACTCTTTTACCAAAGAAGTTGTAATGAACTAGAATTAGCTTCATATATGCCCTGTTGTAAGGCTTCATCAGACATAAGGTGTTCACCGTTTTTCAATGAGAAGATTAAAAAAAATGTTTCATGGCCAACATGAATAAGTAAACCTTTAGGGATATAGGAAGGTAAGTCAAACAACTACTTAAAATGTTGGTTTTCATTTATTTACACATAGATATATAAAATCACATTACATAAAATTAATATTGCTTTTTTCTATACACACATATCAAGAAATATTTTATTCAAGTTTCTCATATGAATTTTGAATCAGTGTCTTGATCACCACTTAATCCACATTTTAAATCAGCCATTCACATGGTTTTGCAAAGTCCATCGTCTTCATTTTCGTTCCAGGCTGGCAAGAGGAAGTCACTTTTGGACTCTGTGCAATATTGTCCCTAGAAATTTTGTCCCACAGACACATAACATTACGACAGTTGCTTTCTTTCTTTTCTATTCCCTATTTATCCTGAATGGATATTTAATGGTCCCATATGTAACATATTGCTTTTTAGAGTGAACTTTAAATGCCTTGCTCTGACATTCAGCACAGCATTTGTAAAAGTATTCCCCAGGAATACTTTTTTACCCTTTTCTTTTTAACTCAGTTTTTTAGGTGACCTTGGTAAATATACAGTGTTAGTAATAACTGAGGTTGTTTCAGGTAAATCTGCCTTCCCCAAATAGAGCTCTGTACTTCTCAAGGTCAAGTGGTTGGAAGAGTACCCCAAGATCTGAGACTTTGTGAGCATCAAATATTATGTGACACCCTCTTTTCTGGGGTTAGTTTTTTGGGGGAACCTTGCCTTATATTTAGGCATCTTGTAGTGTTTAGGAATAGACATACTGATTTTTTTAAGTAGCACTTAAAATGCTCAAGGTGATTGTGCAGTGGAACACAACGTGATAGCTGTTTCATTTACCAAATTGTTATCCAGCTGTAAGAGATAAACAGTATTGTCATGAGGCATAGCATTCATCAATTTGAAGAAAAATCATCTTCTGTTCTGAATTTTTAGTCTCTTGCAGACTATCACACGATGTAGCAGCATGTCAGTTTGACAGGCTGCCAAGCAGTCTTTCAGTGGGTTGTCTGGTAAAAAGCACTTAGGTACTATGGCAGTGACTGCTATCGAAATGTCTAGATGGATAAAATGGTAAAAACTTGTTTGCTGACACACAAACAGAGACTGTTAAACTACCTGCAAATGAAACAAGACTGAGTTTTAGTCCTTTTCATCTTCACAGTGTTTCATAATCTTGATCCCCTTTAACACCCCTTGGAAGTAGTTGGTCTCCTAATTTTGTAGTTAGGAGAATAGAGCTGCCAACGGTGGTATCTGAGCTGAAATTGAGGCTCAGAAGTTTCTTGTTTCCACTTTTGTACCAAAATGGCTTTCCTGAAATGAGCAGGATTGCTCAAGTTTGAGCAAGAGACCTCTACCATATAAAGTTAGTTTAATTACTAGCCTGGTGGTTTAATCTAGTTCAGAGGCATTCCACAGGCCTGGGTGCTGCCTTTCAAAACACTGCTTTTGGTGTATTGGTAATTACCAAGTGAAGTCACTAACAATTTGAGCTTTGAGCTTCTGGAAACTTGATTGCATTGCGAGAGAGTGACCTGGCAGGCAGTCTCCTCCGTTCTGCTGGCCATTTGGTATCATCAACTAAACTCCCTGAGACCTGTGAGGCTGGACTTGATTCAGCAGAGTTCCCCTCTCCACTCAGTCTGATTGGTCTTGTATTACCACCCTAGCTTATCCTCGTTTGTTTTATCCCACCTTTTAACCTCAGGTTTGTTTCTTGTGAGTTTCCTTTCTCCAGGCTCACCTACCTTGCCCCACCCCTCCATGGTCAGAAATCACTTTAGTGGTTCTAGATCCCACCTTTTAGGGACATCACAGCTTTAACATTGCTATGTAGTTTACTACATTCCCCCCCCCCCCCCCAGATAGCGCTCTTCAGTAATAAAGCTTTTCTCTGTTTCTAGTCTTGGTTGGGTAGAAAAATGCAAATGAGCTGTGGTGACTAATACTTTTAAATCTGGTATGTGTCCCTCTGGGTGGGTCTTGAAAAAGAGAACTTCTATCCTAGTTTAAGGTGGGACAGGTAATCTTCATTTTCTCTCCCTTGGACCTTTTGTTTGCTGTTGTTAACATGACAATGCGGGACCCAGGAGGGGTTGAGTGTAGGCTCTGTCTGTGTGTTTAGACCTGCAGTGCTTAACCTCACTTAATTGGACTTAGCCAGGCTTTCTGTTTTTCTCCTAAATTGACTTGCAAAATACCCAACTATTCTGCAACTTCCCAGTAAAAGGTAATTAGAATACTTGCTTTAGAAATACATTTACAACTGAAAAAAAAAACAGTGGACGTGGTAAACATTTCACATTCCTAAAGTTAGAAATAGTTTAGAGCAGAGAGCGCGAACTCTGTAAACAAAGTACCCCCCATTATAGAGACATTGTTATAGCCTAGAGTAGGTAGGTGATTGAAGTAAAGGCAGGATAATTAATTGCCTTTGAAAGAGCTGTTTGAATATAATGTAGTTTTTTAAAATCTGCAACAGGTACTACTTTTCTTAAGAATATGTGAGGTGGTATTTCCCTTTCACTAGGTAACTTTTGTTTTATTACATAAGCCCCTAGAGTATAAGTAAAATAAATTCTTATCTAAGAAAGTGATACACATCTACTTTTGAATGGTACCTTTTCCTTAGGAGCCAACAGAGCTTTAATGAGGAGAAAGATTACACCTTCTGAATGGAATAGAACTTATTTAACATTAAATGGCAGCACAGCTCAGATAGACTAAAAGATGCATGCTTATGAAGCAAGGGAGTAGTTCATGGCTATTTTTGAGAACAAAAAATGGTCAGTGAAGCAATAATGGCAAAGATCCATCAAGCTTTGTTGAAAATTGTTTTCAGATTGTATAATCACAAATTAAACATGTCCATCTAAAGCATGGAAAGTCACCAAGGAATAGGAGCTCTGTCTACTGTTTTCTAATCAAAGGCCTCTGTCCCACTGCATTTGACAGAGAAAGTCATCCCTTGGTACCCGTGAGGGACAGATGCTCAAGTCCCTTCTATAAAATGGCGTAGTACGATGAATACAGTTGGCCCTCCATATCCACAGGCTTCACATCCAGTTGTATTTTTCATCCACATACATGCGTGTTGTGTATGTGTGTTCATTCATCGTGTGTATACAAGTGAATCATTGGCGCTACTGTTCATAATATCAGAAAGCAAGTGATGGCATATGTTCTTGATTATTCTGCTAGTTATCTCAAAGGGATATTGTTTGGTCTTTTAAAGTGAAATACAAGTTTATGTTTCCAAAAAATGAAATAATTCAGAAATGTCTTTAAGAAAGTAAAATTTTCTCTTTACCCCTTACCACCCTATTCTCTCTTTAAAGGATTACCACTGCTTATGTTTTTTATATATCTTTAAGAAAAGAAAACCTTTCTATTTAAATCTGTATTTATTTCTCTCCTCCCTCTCTCCCTTTTCTCTATCAAAAATTTTACACACACACACACACACACACACATATCAATGGTGTATCTGTGTGTTTTAACAAAAACAGAATCCTCCTAAACACACAATATGTCTTAATTCTCTTTTCTCATTTTATTTGATAACTGTATATAAGTTTCTTTTAAGTTTCTTTTTCTTTTTTTTTAAAGCACTTTCCTATTGATGAGTATTTAAGTTGTTTCTAGTTTGGGGACATTACAATGACAGGGTGAACATCCCTGCATATAGTGTGACATACTTTTGTGAGTATATACAATGAATTCTTAGCAATGAACTTGTTAGGTCAAGGGGCATGTGCATTTTTTAGTGTTAGTAGATTTTGTCAGATTTCATCAGTTTACCACTTTTATCTTGGTAGCATACAAGTACGTAAGAATAATTTCTCAAGATAGCAGCTTTTAAAAATACCTGCTTTTATGAGCTCATGGCCCCATATGAAGAAAACAATTGTTTAGTTATGGTTTTGAGGACATCATGCCACGCTAATTTTCTAACACCAAGGGACTACATGGTTTTACAACCACCCGAGTGGCAGTTCTCTTCTGATTCATCCACCTTTCCCTTTCACCCAGACCTCTGTGAAAGCCTCCTCGTGGGTTTCTCTATTTTGACTCTTGACTCCGTCAAAACCGTAGTCCCCACAGCAGCCAGAGTGACCTAGTTAAAATGTAAGTCAGGTTAATTCATTCACTCGACACACGTCTCTTGAGGTCTGACTGTGTGCCTGGCACTGGTCTAGCCATTTAGAATGTCACTGTGAAAAGCCAAGCCATTGCTCACTTTGGTGAGTAGAAGTCAGCCGTCAAGAAACCAAATATATGACATGAGGTGGAGCTAAGGACCTTGAAGAAGAAGGAGGCAGGGTGAGGGGATGGAGAAGGGCCGAGGCTGGATGGAATTGGGATGTTGCCTTTTAATAGGGTGGCCAGGGAAGGCCTCTCCGAGGAGATGATATTTGAGTAGAAACCAGAGGAAATAAGAAGCTAGTGTGCCCTACAGAAACTGTGTCTCTGGTGAAAAACTGTCTAGCAGTTAGACTAGAACCTACTGCGCTTAGACTAGAACCCCAACTCCATCCCTGCTGGCCCCGTCCTCTCCACCCTCCATTCTGCACCACCCGCCTACTCTGCAAGCTATGCTGGCCACCTTTCCTTTTCAGATACTCCAGGCTCATCCCCTCATTTTCAGTTGCCTGAAGGCTCTTCCCCTCACATCTTAGCTCAGCAGATGCCTGTTGAGAAGGACACCAGGTCACTCGCTGTCACATCCCCCTCTTCCAGGTCTCTACGTAGCACCCATCACCATCTGATAGTTCCGTCTGTCTCTCTGTCTCCCTCATCCAGAGTGAACTGTGATACCAAAGACCTAGCTTGCTCAGTGCTGTTTGTAACAGCTTCTGGCACATAAGTAGACATTTGATAAATATTTGTTGAACAAATAAATGGTAAGCAAAAGCCAGGTGTTTCCAAGTTACTAGCAATGATATGAAAGCATGGAGAGAGAATAAGTTGACAAGTAACGACCACAGAAGACCAGGATACTGGGGAGGTCAAACGTAAAGGAAACAGCCAATTAGATGAAAGATCGCTTTCCCAGGTTCCGAGGCCTCCATTCATTCACCTGGCAAGCTCTGCCCTGGGCACTGGGAAAATGAAAATGAATTATGGCACATGTTTTTATAAAGAGTTTACCATCTCATGGGGGTGGTCAGACAAGTAAAGAGACCCTTGGAATACAACACATGCGGTTGAGAAGGGCTGTCAGAGTGCTGCGCACAGAGTTCTAAGAGAAATGGAGCTGACTCATAGCAAGAAAGCCAGGGGGCTTTGGAAGGGGAGATGGCGTTAAAAGATGAGTCATAGTTAACCAGGTAGAAGGCAAAGACAAATGGCATGATAGGGTTTGTGTTTAAGGAGGGGTAATTCAGCGTCAGTGTGGGGAGTGCCACATGGGAAAGCAAGACAGAAGGCTGGGAGGCCAGTTAGGAAGATACAGGCTGGGGATGGCAGGGAGGAGGGATGACCATGACCTCAACTAGGGCGTCATGGTGGGGAGAGGCAGTGGGGGGATATATTTAAAGGATGTGTGAGAGTTAGACTCACAAAGTCTTGGAAAGTGATAAAAGGTGAAAAGTAAAGAAAGATTAAATCAGCCCAGATTTCTGGCCTGAGCACCTGGATGGACGGTGATACTGTAAATTTTATAATTTCATAATATTTGAGAAGCTGCAAGAAACCTTAAAAGACCTTCTATCTGGTGTTACCTTTATAATTGAGGAATCGAAGCCCAGAAATCTTAGGAGAATCAGCTAGGTGATTGGTAGGTGGGGCATGGCTAGGCCTGAGACTGTCTCCTGACTCCCTGTCTGGTGTTCTTCTTACTCTACCCTGTTGAATGTAGGACTAGAGCCTTGTCAGAGGGATGGGAACTTTAGACGGTCTTTTAAGGGTCGTCCATGTGCATGAAGCTATGGGAGTGGGTAAGATCCCCAAGCTGATGGGACACCAATGATGGAACTCAGAAACTACCCTCATTAGGGTGGCAGGAGTAAGTGAGTATGGGGGAGAAAATAGCAGAAGCAGCTGTCAGGTGGAGAACCAGAAGAAGCAGTGCTGTGGGAGCTGGTAGAGAGATGAGATGTAAGCGGAAGAGGAAGAAGTTGAGTTGGTATCAAGTGCTGCAGACCAAGGGGACTGAAGTCCAAGAAAAGGCCTTTGAATTTAAAGATGGAGGCCACTGGTTATCCTTAAGAAGTCAATTTAAGGAGAACGGTAGAGGTAGAAACCTGGTTGAGAAAATATTAGCAGATACAGACCATTCAACCTAAAGATCTTACTGTGAAAGAAACAAAAGTGAAAGCATACAGCAACTGGAAGAAAAAGTAGAGGCGAGGGATAACGTTACAGGGGAGAAGAGGTTGAGAGATTTGTGGTTTGTTTTGATTTGTTGGAAGAACCATGCCTGTCTGTAGACAGAAAAATGAGACACTGAAAATGGAAGGATTTGAAACATCTGAAGATATAGCAGGATCAGACATTGTGGGAGGACTTTCAGGAGGGACAGAGGCAGGGCCCAGGCTTAGAAGCATGTGTGTGTGTTCACATGTGCGCGTAAGCTCGTTAGAGCTAATGTTTGACGAGGGCTCACTTTGTGCTAGGCCCCATGTTTAGAGCTGTATACACTTTACATCATTTAATCCCTACTACAGCCTATGATGCAGATAGTTTTTGTTTTTTTTTTTTTCAGCTCCAAGTTAACAGTTGAGGAAAGGAAGGCTTGATGGGTTTAGGTAATTTTTCTAAGGTCATATACCTTGTAAGGAAGTGGGAGGCTGGGTTTCAAACTCAGTGCAATCTCTCTTTGAAACATGAGTTATCGCCTAGAGATATCTTGAACCAGATGAGAGAGAGCATATGTCTGATAGATAATTCAGGGAAGTTCAAAGACAAGGTTCTATGCTACAGACGGATATGGAGCAGTTGGCAGTTTTGGTGTCGTTGATGCGAGCGTGCTAGGAAAATGGAGATTAAAAGAATTGAGAGGACACCAAACAGCATGAATGTGTGATAGCTTAGGTCAGGGTAGTTACATGATCATTTTTTCCTCATTCCTTTTAGTACCCAATACTTTTTAAAAATGTTAGTTAGAATGGCTCAGTTTTGCTTTGTTTTGTTTTTTAGAATAAGCACATGTTACCTTAGATCTGATATCAACTCTTTAAATTATAGAAATTAAAGTGATTTTATCCATTGCGAGGCAAGAGGGCCCTTCTGTTTCCTTAACTCTTGCATTAACCAACATAACAGTGCAAACCCCACGTGCCCTGCAGAGAACCGCATAACCTGACAGTGAGCCAAGCTGCTACCCAAATGATAGCTATTTGTGTCCTTTGAAAAATAACTTTGTGCCTTCCTGATAACTTTGTCATAAATATCTGCTGTAAAATGAACATTTGGGACATTTTGTCTTATTAAAAGACAGTTATTTTAGAAATTAGTGAGAGGGTATCAAGTACCTCAAGGGGCCAGGTTTTGTATCTAACATGGTGTGAACTTGCGACTAATATTGGAAATGATGTAATACTGTCCCTATTCTGCTTAGAAGTTTGCATTAAAAGAAAACAAACTGGAAAAAAAAAAAGACTTAAAAAAACCTTTCTGTCCCTGTGTTTCAAATGCATTATCGGTAAAAGAGGATAGTAATGATACCTACATTTGGAACAGCAAATAAAAGGAGACATCCTGAAAAATATTATTTTTATTGAACAGTGCTGGAAGGAATGGAGTGTGCTGAAGGGGGCTAGAAAATATTCTTTAAAATATTAAAAAATGGTTAATGTTTTATCATTCTCCCATTCACTCACCAAATATTTGTTGAGGATTAACAATATGAGGTGTGCTGAGTTACAGAGACGAGTATGGCCTCATTGCCTTCAAAGTGATCGATATTAAGGGAGGTGAGAGAATAATTCTAGTGCCATAAAGTTCTTTCAGAAATTAATTTTAACAGGTAGTATAGCTTTTAAAACAAGAAAATTCAGATACAAAAAAGTATGTAATAATAAAACATTAGTCTCCTAGCCTCATGCTGTGGGTAACCTTCTAGAGGCAAACGTTTTTATCCAGTTAGTGTTTTGTTTTGTTGTTGTTGTTTTGTTTTTTGCTAAGTGCCTGCAGGACTGGTTTCAACAGCTCTTTTTTTTTTTTTATAAATTTATTTATTTTATTTATTTATTTATTTTTGGCTTCATTGGGTCTTCATTGCTGCACACGGGCTTTCTCTAGTTGCGGCGAGTTCGCAGTGTGCGGGCTTCTCATTGCGGTGGCTTGTCCTTGCGGAGCACGGGCTCCAGGCTTGCGGGCTTCAGTAGTTGTGGCACGCGGGCTCAGTAGTTGTGGCTCGCAGGCTCTAGAGCGCAGACTCAGTAGTTGTGGTGCACGGGCTTAGTTGCTCCGCAGCATGTGGGATCCTCCAGGACCAGGGCTCGAACCCCTATCCCCTGCATTGGCAGGTGGATTCTTAACCACTGCGCCACCAAGGAAGCCCTCAACAGCTCTTTTTTATTTTAGCTCAACCTTTGGAATGTAATGTGCTGTTCTTTATATTTAGAAGTACTGGAAGTGGTGCTACTACTAGTCCACTGTTCACAGAGGGCTCTGAATATATTTTCCAGAAGTGACAGATAGATTTCTACTAATCTGTCCTTATATTTCTCTGGTTTCTAATTGTGACCAAGTTCTGTATTTAAAAGATGGCTAATTTGAGAAATGTGCATCTACTGTAAAATTAAGGAGATATGCCTTGTGGCAGCCAGAGTCCCATGTGGGGTATGATCAATTTAGCAAACTACTTTAAGCTTACTTGATAGGATTAGGTCTTCTGCCAAATAAAAGATTTGCCCTTAGCCTGATAAATGTAGAGCTCTCCTGTGATTCAGGTATGAAACCATATAGGAGTCACACTCCAGCTGCCAGTTGTTTAAAGACTATATCAGCTAATTCTGTTTTCCTCCCCGACAGGACAGTGTGCTTTTCGTTGATAGTAGTAATTGTCTTTATATCATCACTTTTTATTGAAGATCCTTGTGCTACGTATTATACTAGGTACTTTATATTAATCATTGAATTTAAATTTAATTCTTATGTCAGTACAAATATTACTCACTTTTTTTTGGAGAGGAACTTGAGGTACAGAGATTTTAAGAACTTCGCCCGACATCAGGTAGCTAAGTGGCAGAGCAGTGATCTGAGCCCAGGTCTCTGACTCCAAAGTCTGTATTCTTGCTCCTGCAGTATCCTGCTGTTGATGTGGAGTGGCGGAATTCAGATATAGATCCATATTTAAGATGATACGTTTTGACACATATGTGTGTGTGTGTGTATGTGTGTGTATATATATATTAAAAAACTGAATCATTTTGCTGTACAACTGAAACTAATACAGTATTGTAAATGAAATATAGTTCAATAAAAAAAATTTTTTTTAATGCTCCCTCATACTATCTGGACAGCAACGAAAATTGCTTTGTTTCTGAGTGGAGGGAGAGAGAAGGGGGAGGGGAAAACCCACCCCTAAGAATCAGGAACTCCAAGCTTGTCTCACATAGGTTTGCAGACTGAATTTATATTTCTTGAGTGATATGAAAACTCTCAAACTGGGAATTTATTTTAAATAATCTTGAATTGATAGTGCCTCCAGCTACCTGGCAGAAGCAAACACAAGTTTCATTAAGAGGAACCCACCTTCAGCCCAGATGTTAAAGAATTTCATAGATAATGTTCCAAGGAAAATGGGCAGCTCATAAACAAAAGTCTCAAATCACACAAGGAAACAAGGCACTTTAAAAAGAGATGGCAAAAACAACTGACAGCATTTGAAACCTCCAAAGATTTAAAATTTAAAAATTATCATAGCTATAAAGTGAATGTTTTTGCTTTAAAAATTAAAAAGGTGAACATATTTATGATGATTGAAATTTAAAATTCAGCATTTCAAAATTCTTGCTTTAACAGCAGATTAAACACAGCTGAAGAGAGAATTAGTAAGAGAATTACTCAGAGAGACAGAGAGTGAGACACAGGAAAGTGTGAGGAGGTCTAATGGGTATAAAAGAAAACCAGGAGGAAAGGGGAAATGATGGCTGAAAATTCTCCAGAACTATTGAAAGCTATCAATCCGTAGATTCAAGAAGTACAGCAAATCCCAAGCAGGATAAATAAAATTAATCCAGACTAGACAATCAGAATGAGACTGCTGAACACTGAAGCTGAAGAGAAGCTCTTAAGTGGCTAGAGAGAAAAGCAGATTGTCTTTAAAGGGGAACAGTTGAACTGATGGCTAGCTTAGAAACAGGAACATTGGAAGCCAGAAGTCATTTGAATGGTATCTTCAGTGTGTAGAGGAAAAAACCTTTCAACATAGAATTCTATACCCTGTAAAAATGTCTTCCAGGAACAAGGGTGAAATAAAGACAATTTTTAGACTAGCAAAACTCAGAAAGCATATCACTGGTAGAACCGTACCAAAGGAAATTCTAGAATGTACTTCAAGTAGGAGGAAAGTGATTCCAGATGGTAGTTTGGAGGTGGAACAGGGGATGAAGAGCAAAGAAAAGTGGTAAATATTTAGTCTAAATAACATTGTCTGAATTTAAATGTGTGTGTGTGTGTGTGTGTGTGTATGCATACATATATATGTATGCATGTATGATGGTAATTACAATGCTTAATGTTATCTGAGCTAGAATTAAAGTCCATAACAATGATAAGATGGAGGGGTTGCTTATAATTTAAGTAGTCTAATGTGCAAGTATTATATAAGAGGAAGGTAAAGATAACAGACTGTAAGTTAAGTATTTATAGTAAAAATTTCAGGCTCTAAACCTTGGGACTAGAAACAAACCATGCAACTTGCAAATAGGTAGCAGGGAGAAGTTGGGGAGAAAGCAAGAAGGGAAAGAAAAGAAAAATTGAAAAGATGGGACGTATTTTACAGATTAGCTTTGTGAAGGGGACAGAGCTTCTCAGAGACCAAAATTCCATGTAATAAAACTCTGAGCCACTTATTGGATTTCCAGTCCATCTAAATGATGAGCGTCACTGATGGCAAAGCAACATGTAATAGTAGAACAGTAGAGAATTAGACCTGGCACACGAGTGGCATTTCCTAACAAAAAACCTTGAGTTACCAAGGTGCTTTTGTTAGAATTGCGATGAAATTAAGGAGACACCAATAACCTAAAAGTCCCTGGACTGAAGAAAGAAAGTAGTAGGCATTGATATTTTATATTCAAATTGAAGTAATTTCAGTGTCACTTATATGGAGTCTCCAATTGCTGACTGGTTGATTTGGCTTTAACGCCAGTGACACAACATAACGGAGCTTGGCACCAGTAATGTTTCTCAGCAAGATACTGAAATGCACCCTGTTCAAATCCCTAACTGTCCCTTGACCAGGCAGGAGAGGTGCTGCCAGGCTGTGTATACAAGGGTTAACTCGCTTGGGAGAAGCCAAGAGGAATGCTAAGGGATCAAGACATGACATGCTGCCCATTGTTTGTAGCTCCAGGATCAAAATATACAATTATACATGCCAAATAAATTCTAAACCTGTAAGGTAGGAAAAGAGGGGTGGCTCTGACTACAGGTGCCAGAAGCATTAAATAACCTTCCCAGACAAGGTGCACCACTGTTGTCTTGAATGCTGCAGGGTCCCCCCCCAGTCTGGCATTTTCCCCCATGCTAGACAATGTGCATTCACTGCAGGAGTCTCTGTTAAGCCTCTGTCTCCCAGACCTGCTGGCTCCTGGTGCCCAGCCCTGACACAGAGGTGCCTTTGTGAGTGTAATTACCTTCCCCTGTATTAGAAATAGTCTGTTTCAAGCTGTATTTGCAGGTACAGCTAGAGTAAGCAGGAATTAGCATGTGAAAAGACCTGCCCTGGGCCCTGACTTCTTTATCAACCACCATCCTTCAGGATGGTTTTTTTTGCTCAGATTGATTGGGCAGGTGTGATACCATCCAAGATGAAGAGCTTTAAAAGAAGGAAAAAGACACTGGAGATAGCAGCGTATGTGTGTAAGATACAAATCCTGTTGTGTTTTATCTTTTGACAATTTCATGCGAGACAGAGCTGCTGGAGTAAGCTTGGGTGGATGATTCCAGCAACTTAAGAATTGATTAAAGCTCCTTTGGGCTTTCACCATAGTGTCCACATCCAAAAAAGCATGAGAAGTAAAACAGATATTTCCTTTGCCATGGCGATACCGTGGCCAGCGTCTCTAAAGCTGTCTAATTGGCCTCTGTGCATCATGGACCACTGAAGTTAAATGAAGTTCCTAGACCTTAACTAGAATGGTGACGGAGAGACTTTGGAGGGATATGGAATTGGAACGGAGCCAGAGTTGATAATTAAACTAGATCTGAGTTTTGATTCTAGTTTATTCACATATAGGTCTCCCCTGAGATGCCTTTTATTGTTCCTGTCTGTTATTAGTGGGCCTTTTATTAAAAAGGAAAAAAAAAATAATAATAATTTCCCCTTTTTGGAGAAAGAGTGCTTTAACGAAGAGTAAGAGATCAGGTGATTGCATTTTTCATTTATTAATTTCCCCCAAGTGATTTTACTGTGTGTACAAAGGAACTTCAGGGCCAACCAGGGAACGTCCAAGGGCAGGGCTGCCTAGAGCAGGGAAATGTGGGGATTTTTCTTAAGGGGAGGAACATTTAAAGATTTATTTTAGGTGGTACACACTTTGTCATTTATTAATTTTTTAATGGCCAAAGTACTTCTTTTCGTGTTGCTGACGCAGGCTCTTGGGCAGCGTGGAATGTTTCCCTTTATTATAACGTTGCCTGTTCAGAATGGCTGGTCACTTAGTAAAAATGGTACGTGGGGCAAGTAGAATTCAAGTCAAACAGGTTTACGTTTTGATGTAGGACTGGAGGATGGGTGTTCACTGAGAAGCGAAGGATTTATCAAGGAATCTGGGGAACATTCTCACTGTTGGAACTTTAAATGCCTTTCTCACATCCTGTCTCCCTTTTCATTGTGCCAAACTGGCACCTGCCTTTGTGCCTTAGGCCTGGAGGAAGTCGGTGGGTGGGGGAGGAGGTGGGGGGAGGAGACCAGGGAAATTTAATAAGCCTGTGCCTTTTTCTTCAACCCTTTGCAAAGTTAGCTTTCCTTGGGAACTGGGCTTTGATGCCTGGGGTGTGAGAGAGGTGAGAGACACCTCCTGACTCAGGAGAAGTGATGTGCTGCCGGGAGATGCCTGAGCAGGTGCTGGGCTGTGGGAGGATGCAGGCTCCGGGAGAGGAGGCAGGGACCACAGACCTCCTCATCCCCACCGGCCCTCACACTTGTCCTGGACTCGATAGTTTACATGGGACTTTTAATAATTATTTCCTTGTGTATTCCTAAACCCCTGTCCCCCTCCCTGCCCCGAAGAAGGCAACCTTTGGCCGTTTTGACAGGAGAGGAAGGTTCAGAGCTCAGTTTCCCCCAGTGCTCTTTCATTACACAGCCACACAGCCATAGAGGGGAGGGTACCTCTCTCAGGTCCCAGGGCTGCTTCATACCTTGCTCAGTGGAAATGAGCGTTTCTAAATGTTTTCACTTGCTGGCTAGATGGTCCTGCCTCTGTGGAGCAGACAATAGTGGCCATTCCACAAGGTATCTTTCTTCCTTCACTTTCCCTTTCCTTCCTGTTTTTCAGATAATCAAAAACCTGAAACGTCTTACAGAGTCTCACCTTGGCTCCAGCATGCGTAAATTATTTAAGCACATTGTCTGATCCCTGGTAGGAAAAATACAGCATATTTCCGACCATTTTTCCTTTAGTGTTTCACAGTGTAGCTCTGCCTTTTCCTTAGATGTGGTCTTTCTTTGTTTGTTTGTTCATCTGTGTTTTGATCAAGTCATTTTTCTTCTTAGTCATCTGGAACTGTTTTCAAACATCTCTTAAAGCATATCACACCTCTTA